>NC_081343.1:31154245-31164692 GCF_029784015.1 Lycium ferocissimum | reverse complement strand
GTGGGCGTCCCCCCAAATCACACCTCCCCCAAGATCGGCCCTTGTTTTCCCCCTCACATTTCCGATCCCCCCTTTGCGGAGTTGTTGCCCTTTTGTTTCGGGCGGGCTTGAATCGAAAAATATCCATCCCTTTTGCGAAAACCCCCAAAGCTTTGCATGTCCCGCCCCCCACGTGCCCCCTATCCCCCCTGTGGCCCCGATCGGGCTATCGCAATAGTTAAAACGGGGGTATCCCGAGCACCCTATTTCCTTTAGATTTAAAACCACCGCTCTAGCCCCGCGAACCCGGGTGGAAAATAGTGGCGGAGGAACCACGAATTTTTGAAGGGAGGAGGCGTTTTTTTCTTCGATGATATCTAATTATTAAACCATAAATTACCACCACGGTCGGAAAGTTTATAAGATGCCAACTCCGCGCATTCGTTTCGAGGTGCGAATAATCTTCAATGTTCTCTACATCTCGTCGAATAAAACTTTGCGGGTCTTCATTCGCTTTTGACCCGAAGAACTCCGTAGGATTCAAACTCATGAAATCACGGGCTCTAATGCTAGTTGCCCGATCACTTGGACCGCGTTTCGCCGCCGTGCCTCGGGCGGCAACTAACGACAGCCACATAGATGAAACGGCCTCGGTCACTTGTTGACCGTGAAGTAGCCGGTGAAGGAACTGAGGCATAGGTGAGTCAAGGGTCGAAGCCCTTCTTATTCTTCTATAATAGGCGGAGTAGAAGAGGCATTAGATGGAGCCTCATTATGTGATTCACCCACTTCTACATTCATTGGCGGCTCCCTTTCTACCCGCCTTTTCATCGTAGCCTTTCCCTTCTGGGCCGCTGTAGCTTTTCCCTTTAGCGGCATTTTTGAAATCATAGCACACTATTAGAGAGGAAAAAATCTTATATACAGCTCTATCGCACGATCTCATAAGAAGAAGAATGGTCATTTTTCCTAAATGCCCTGTAGCCTCCTGTTTATTAGTGTGGCGTGCAACACACCATAAACAAGACTCTACTAGACACGGCTCGCAGACACTTCCTAGGACTGAATTGCTCTGATACCACTTTTGTCACGACCCGACTAGGGGCCATGACGGGTACCCGGGGCTAACCAACGAGCACCGCTCATTCTATTACTCATCCTGCGGTCATTCATTAATCTCATGCTTATAATCATAGAAAAACCATTTCTACTTGAAACATGTTTACCTTATATACATAAGCCCTTCGGCTATCAAAATAATATATATACATACGATGAGAAACTGTGAGATCATACTACCCACACTTACGTATCTACGAGCCTCTACTAGAGTACTAGACATATGGACGGGACAGGACCCCGTCGTGCCCAAAATACATGTATATACCAAAAGAATAAATCAATGGCACCTCCGGAACAATGGAGTGCTCTCAAGCCAGCTAATAGCTCCTACGAGTCTGGATCACCTCCCTGTGTACCTGTGGACATGAACACAGTGTCCAAAGAAAAGGACGTCAGTACGAGCATTGTACTGAGTATGTAAGGCATAAACAATAATAGTACATCAATGAATTAGAGGAAGCATCAAATAAGGAGCAACCTGTAACTGACTGTCAATTATAAAAGAAATAATGCATGCTGGCTTACTTCATAATCATCATCATATTATGTATGCATATATGTTTAAGCTTCCCGACCATATAGGTACGGGGTGATAATCATTAGGCCGCGTCCAGGCCTCCCGCGTCCAGGGTACCGTCTCATGCCGCCCACTAGTGGTGTCTGCCCATACCGTCTAGACATGGTGTATACTGCGCCCGCCTTAGCGGTGTCGCGACCGTATAGGCACGGTGTAACATCATCATCATGTACTCATCATAATGCATGTATAGAAACTCAAAGATAACTATACTTTATCGGGATGACATAAGGTCGTGAACCCCCGATTCCATTATGGAGCATTCATAAGCATTCTGCCTCACCTTGAAGGAATTAGCACATAAGGTGAGTGTATACAATAAACAACATCAATGGATCATAGTTAACATTATTAGCTTTGTAGAAACATCATATCATGAACTCTAGAATCTTTAGACTTAAGCTCATCATCATCATTATCGTATTCGTAATGTATCTCTTATCTTTATCTCATATGGCTATTCATGAACATGGACTCTTAGTTTTCCAGAATGTAGAGATTCAAGGAGAAGGAGGGAAAATCATGCCATAAGATTCATGCCTTAGAAAGAAAGGACTAGCCTCACATACCTTTTTCGTTTAACTATTCTATTGCTTGCTCGTTCTTCTTCAATGCCCACGTTTCTACCTTCAAGAGAATTCGCATTAACATTAGCTAATTGATCATATGAACGTGCTTACTAATGCTAGAGAAAATTGGGCAAAGATTTCCTTTGTTTATACAACTTTCTCCATATTCCATATCAACTCCCAAACATCCATAACAACAATCACAATGTTATAGGCAACAATCATCATTCATCTACATTATCCACATTTCACAATTTCACTTCAATTTCTCCATAATCATGGTCATAGTTCACTATCACGTTCTCTCACATATAATGCTTATCCCATGTTTTAAATGTCATTCATGACGTACTTATAATCACAACATATCAATATTCATGACTCACTCCAACTACTACTCAAAATGTCACTATTCTCACATTCATGACCCATTTTCTATATCTCATGCTTATAATCATAGAAAAACCATTTCTACTTGAAACATATTTACCTTATATACATAAGCCCTTTGGCTATCAAAATAATATATATATACATACGATGAGAAACTGTGAGACCATACTACCCACACTTACGTATCTACGAGCCTCTACTAGAGTACTAGACATATGGATGGGACAGGACCCCGTCGTGCCCAAAATACGTGTATATACCAAAAGAATAAATCAATGGCACCTCCGGAACAATGGAGTGCTCTCAAGTCAGCTAATAGCTCCTATGAGTCTGGATCACCTCCCTGTGTACCTGTGGACATGAACACAGCGTCCAAAGAAAAGGATGTCAGTACGAGCATTGTACTGAGTATGTAAGGCATAGACAATAATAGTACATCAATGAATTAAAGGAAGCATCAAATAAGGAGCAACCTGTAACTGACTGTCAATTATAAAAGAAATAATGCATGCTGGCTTACTTCATAATCATCATCATATCATGTATGCATATATGTTTAAGCTTCCCGACCATATAGGTACGGTGTGATAATCATTAGGCCGCGTCTAGGCCTCCCGCGTCCGGGGTACCGTCTCATGCCGCCCACTAGTGGTGTACGCGCCCATGCCGTCTAGACATGGTGTATACGCTGCCCGCCTTAGCGGTGTCTGCCCGGCCATATAGGCGCGGTGTAACATCATCATCATGTACTCATCATAATGCATGCATAGAAACTCAAAGATAACTATACTTTATCAGGATGACATAAGGTCGTGAACCCCTGATTCCATTATGGAGCATTCATAAGCATTCTGCCTCACCTTGAAGGAATTAGCACATAAGGTGAGTGTATACAATAAACAACATCAACGTATCATAGTTAACATTATTAGCTTTGTAGAAACATCATATCATGAACTCTAGAATCTTTGGACTTAAGCTCATCATCATCATTATCGTATTCGTAATGTATCACTTATCTTTATCTCATATGGCTATTCATGAACATGGACTCTTAGTTTTCCGGAATGTAGGAGATTCAAGGAGAAGGAGGGAAAATCATGCTATAAGATTCATGCCTTAGAAAGAAAGGACTAGCCTCACATACCTTTTTCGTTTAACTATTTTATTGCTTGCTCGTTCTTCTTCAATGCCCACGTTTCTACTTTCAAGAGAATTCGCATTAACATTAGCTAATTGATCATATGAACGTGCTTACTAAGCTAGAGAAAATTGGGCAGCATTTCCTTTATTTATACAACTTTCTCCATATTCCATATCAACTCCCAAACATCCATAACAACAATCACAATGTTATAGGCAACAATCATCATTCATCTACATTATCCACATTTCACAATTTCACTTCAAATTCTCCATAATCCTGGTCATAGTTCACTATCACGTTCTCTCACATATAATGCTTATCCCATGTTTTAAATGTCATTCATGACATACTTATAATCACAACATATCAATATCCATGACTCACTCCAACTACTACTCAAAATGTCACTATTCTCATATTCATGACCCATTTTCTATATCCTTCTACAATCCAAGTGTTTATACTTCTCAATACCTTAAACAATATGGAATGATCATAAAACTTACCTTAGATATTGTGGGAAAGAGACTTGAGTGGAAATACTTCACTTGAGCCAAAACCCTAGCTTCACTTCCAAGAGAATTCTTGACTTGGATGGACCCTAGTGAGTTTCATGCACTTGATTCACTTGAATTCTTGATATTGATCTTTGCTTTTCCTTTGTATTCTTGTAGATGAAGTATGTGGAACCTTCGAGAGGTCTTGAGGGAGATGAAGAAGTGTGGGAAATGAAATTAGTGAAGTGGGAACATGTATTTATATTTGCAACTTAATCAGCCCGTTGGGTATTATACGGACCACTTATACGGTCCGTATAACATTGTACGGTCCGTATAAGTGTCCGTGGTTCACCATCAGGGAAAACAACTTCCTGTTGGGTGTTATACGGGCCCTTATACGGACCGTATAGCTTTATACGGACCGTATAAGTCGGTCGTATAACCCCATTTCCCTGGAATGATTTCCGTCGTTCGTTTGATCTCCAATCCTTATGGAACCTTCTTAACACTTGTTTAACACCTCGTTAACAATCTAAGGGACATTATAACTCTTCTCCAAAACATCTTTAAGCCATCATTAATTCGATACTCGTAAATCTTGCCCGACACACAACATATACCTTACTTTCCTTAACAACTTTCGTCTCCTACCTTAAATGTCTTTGAAATCTCATTTAGAATCATCAACTGTTATTTCTTACTTATCAAAACATCGTATACATCGTACCCTTCATTAGTCTATTCACTGTACGTTAACGGAAAATTTCCAAGGTGTAACACAAAATTGGGTGTTTGGGGTGTCGGACTAGAACAATTAGGCTAATACCCGAAGGCTCTTAGCCTAAGTAGGACCCTATGTAAGTCCACCCAAAAACGGTTTTGAAAAAAGAAGCATTTGAGTATGGAAAATAGTTTTATCCAAAGTGGTTTTTGCATACTATATAATTCATGTATAAACCATATATTATAAATAATCCGATTTTATTCTACTTAGCCAATTTTGATCCTTTTTACCAATTTTATACAAGTTTTAGATGCCAAAATATGGTCCAAAACAGTCCCAATCTTGTCTGAATAGGTCCCAGCCCACAAGTCTTTAAAATATAAATTTCAGTCCCATACTCTCTCAATTTTGGTAATTCTAGTCCAATAGTCCGAATCAGTCCAATTTATTCAATTTTATGCAAGTTTTATGCCAATTTATATAGAAATCAATTTTAACGACTCTAAATTACACGATAACCAATTAAGGGTTCCAATATTAAATCTAATGCGCAAATAGTAATTTAAAATGCGTAAAAGTAAAAGATAGAGTTTTTGGGTAGACCAAGCCCAAACGAAAGGTGTTATGCAATTTAAAATCCAACGTAAGCTCCTTTTTGCTCCGAATTTGGTTGACTCGATCTAGATACGTAGTGGGCCTCGTAGAAGCCCACCAACGGTTTTTTGGGGTCAAATGCAAAAAGGTATACAAGTTCATTAGTATGCATTCAATAATTAAACTAAATAATTAAACTAAGTACGGAAATTAGACTATAATTAATTATTACAAGGGAAAACTACGTATATATATGTTAAGGAGAAATATTTACGAAACATGACGATAGTTTTTCTTATTTACAAAATATAATGATATATTACGAAATATGACGGATTTTCATATATTTTTCATTTTTTTATTTTTTTTCCAGAAAAATATATATTTTAAAAAAAAATTTAAAAAATAATTTATTTTTTTTTTGCTCAAAGGCTTAAAAAATTATCGCAATTTTTTGTGTATGAAACATGTATGAAATGTGTATATGTGAGTAAAAATTTTAATATAATTTTCATGCACAAAATTGTGAGCGAAAACTTTAAGCGTTGAATATTATATGAAAATTGTTACAATGTTGTTGTAGTTGTATTAATTTTTCAGAAACCTAATATGAACTTTATTTACGAAAAATGTAAATGAAATTCTAAGTCTTGAGCGAGATATACACATTTCATACCATTCTCATGCATAAAATTTTGAGCGTAATGTTTAAGTCTTGATCGAGATATACACATGTCATACGTTCTTCATACATAAAATTTGAGCGAACTTTTTAAGCCTTGAGTAAGATATACACATTTCATACACAAAAATTTGAACGATTATTTTAAGTCTTGAATGTTGTATCAAAGTTGTATACAATGTTGTTGTAGTTGTATTAATTTTACAGAAATCTAACATGAACTTTATATACGAAAATATGAGCGAAATTTTAAGACTTGAGCAAGATACAAATTTCATATTGTTTTCATACACATAATTTTGAGCGGATTTTTTAAGCCTTGAACGAGATATACACATTTCATACATTTTTCATACCGTTTTCATATACTAAATTTTGAGCGAACTTTTTAAGTTTTGATTGAGATATATACATTTCATACAACTTTCATACATAAATATTTGAGCGAAAAAATATTTAAAAATATTTTTTAAAAAAAAATAAAAAATCTTTTTTTAAAAAATAATTTTTTTAAAAAAAATATATATATATATATATATTTTTAAAAGCATGTTTTGTATAGGGTTTGTAATGTTATGTTTTGTAAATATAAAACTATCGTCACGTTTCACAAATATTTCTCCTTAAGATGTATATATACGTAGTTGACCCTTATTACAAAGCAAAAAATAAATTACAACTCTTGGGCTAAGCCCAATAATAATAAGAGATCAAATCTGAACGATACAGCGGCCCAAAAGTAGGCATAATCGACTGAAAATAGTGTCACAATGCCAAGCCCATTTACTGGCCCAACAGCAGTTTCATCTTTCAATTTTTCTAAGTGTGGAAGCATGTTATACGTAGATATACCACTGGTATACCACTGACACACTCCCTTATCCCCCTTAAAATTTTCTAAGTATAGAGAGTGTGATATTCATCAATGTACCACTTAAATACGATGCTTTTCTCTGAAATTTACTAAGTATAGGCAACTTAATATACCTTATATACCTCTCATATACCTAGGATATAGAGGGCAAAACCACCAAGAAGAGCATACCCTCTTATATCCACCTAAAACTCACATTGTATCATGCACTTATACTCAGATTTGTACTCTCAAACTTAATAAAACACAGCCAAATAAACACAACTTGGAATCAGATTAATGAGAAAAATTCAACAAGACTAAAGTTCACTGGACACAGTAGGTTTAAAAAAAAATGCTTTAATGCATAGTGCATGTTAATTAGCATATATGAAGACAAGTTATAGCAATGTCATAATACAGTAAAGGGGTCCCAATATAAGTCCTAAAGTATTCATGTCACTCATCATGAGACAAACAAGGAAGACAAAGAGACATACTTTCACTTAAACAAAGAAGGAGTGGCAAGAGATTATGCATAAGAACTTCAAAGTTTACAAAAACCAGGCCTTAGGATAGACATAGGTGTGAAAAACCAATTAGCTTCAATGTAGCATGATACTGAGTTCATTTATATCCAGATTTTTTATAATTAGTCTCAAACAAGAAGATCCAATCACAAATTCAATTTCATGCAAATTTTAGACATGATCAGGGTCATTTAAGGCTTAAGCCATTCTAATGAGTCAACTAGGTGAGTGCAGATCCATCAGAGTCCCATTTTTAGCCTTATCTCTTACTTCAAAGCCTCTAATTCTTACTAAGCAGTTTCAGAGCTCATAATCAAGTAGACAATGTCATATTTTACTTCTTCAAATATTTGACATAATACAAAGGTGATCAATACAGGTAAATCAACACAGAATAGTTAAATGCATATAGAGGTTCACACACAGTTTCAATTAGTCATTTGTTTTACAAGCAAAGGTGGTTACAAGCTTATCTTTCATAATTATACTAACAGGGTTCAGACTTTAGGAGAAGAGGGGCCTAGTTCAGAAATGTTTCAAGTGTCAAACAATCAAGCAATAAGTTTCTGTGCCATTTTTAAACTAGTTTTATCCCTTCAACAGGTACAAAATACTAGATGAGCAGTTCTGTAAGTTCAACAAGTGTTACAGGTTCAATCAAGGTCAATCATGATCAACTATTAACCATTTTTTAGTCTCTAAGTCCGCTCCGCTTCAAGGCAAAGTTAACAAATGAATCTCCAGACATTTTGACCTTGTTTTATTCCTAGAATCAGCACAAAAGAAAACACATATGCAGTTAGAGTCTACAAAGGTCACACTTGGTACATGATAGTTGCCCTAGGTTCAGGATTTAGTCAAGTTAGAGTGGACTGCTCTTGATATAGGTGATAAGCTAATGGACAAGAGTCAATATAGTAACACACTAAGCATAAAAAAGATAGAATTATCATGAAGAGTGATACAAGCATGGTTCAAATACCTTGTTAGACAAGATAGGAGAATAAGGTGCAGATGAAGTCAATTGAAACACAATTTATTCTAAAGTAATCAGATGATCAAGTTGTAGGTTCAAAGAAAGTCTTCCTTTAACAAACCCATGTATATTTGACAATGTAAAATTCACAAGCAGGTAAAGCTATACCATTTATTCTCTTTTAAGCACTTTAACAGGACTCAGAGAAACATGCAAATGAGACTAGATAGTCATAGAGGCACACAGAAGGGATTTCCTTACCAGATTATTTATTAGACTTAGTGTAAACAAGAAGGAATAAAGGGAAACTAGCCTAAAGGATGAACAAAAGTTCAAACAACTCAGCACAGAGTGTCAATGTTCAAGAACACCTTAAATTCAAGACTATAGAAAGTGCAGAGAGGTTCAGTACATTTTATGTTTTAAAAACCATTTTTCAGACTTAAACCAAACCTCTGCAACCATACAGGACCCATACACAAAAGCAAACCTCAACAATCCTCGAACAGGTACACCAAAGTTGTTTGTAGAAAAAGACAAGTTTAACTTCACTTTTTGCACTAACCCTATGTCGTATAAAGAAACTTAACCATTTTAAAAGCCTCAATCAAGTTAGACTTAACTTATTTAGGATTAACCACTTGGAATAAGCCTAGACAAATCACCATAAAGATTAAAATAAGCACATAGTTCATAGAATAGTGATGGAGTACTCAAAATAGTAGCAGAAATCCTTAGGACAACACAGAATACCATCATGCCAAGTTTTCAACTATCAATAACAAGTATATGGACACATACTTGTCCTGGGAAGATTACAAATGTAGCAGACACTAGCATACAACCCCAAAGGGGAAACAAGTACACTGAATTTCACCAAGAACTATCCAATAGACTAAGTATAAGCTAAACACATGTGACAGGAGCCAAAGCACTCAGAAATAGCAACTCTTCAAACAAATAATAGCTAAATAAGGGAATATCATTTCAGCCTTCAGTTTTTGACCAAAAACAGGAGATTACAAGCAAGATACAAACTCAACTCTACATCCATTTACTTGTTTTAGTCTTGTTACCCTATAATGAACCTTCTCTTTAAACCTCTTTTACACTAATGTATTGTAACATCTCGTAAATCCGAGTTAGGTGTGATCGTGTAAAAATCTAGTGTTAACATGATATTATATCTATATGAATCCATTCTTGATGAATTCGGGTGGAAGACGGTCGTTTTGAAGTCAAACCAACAATTGAAGTTCTTAAGGGCTCTTAACTTCGCCTAAGTTTTGGTACGCCTGTCTTCTGGAGATTTTTATGAAACTGTGTTGCAAATTTGGAAAACCTTCCTTGATGAAAGTTTTATATCTTTGAAATATATTTCCAACGGTAGGTCGCCCAGCCCGCGCAAAGCTATGTATAAAAAGTTATGTCCATTTTACTGAAGGGCACAAAAGCTGGAGATTTCGCCCAGAAAGTACGGGACTTACTTTAAAGTACGGGACGTCCTTTTGGACGTACTTCTTCTGTTCTTCACTGGTCTTGGTAGCCTAAGTATGGGCTACAAGTACTGGACGTACTTCAAAGTACGGGACGTACTTGTAGGCCGTACTTTCACCGTTTAAGTCGTGTAAAAATTTGAGTTTAAAATGGTGCGGTCTTATTTTGTTCCCATTTTTTCATCCTTCCAAACCCTAAGGATGAAAATCATCTCTCCAAGTCTCAAATCAAAGGTAAGAACACCCTTAACGTTACTAATCTATTTCGACATCAAACCCATGATTCTTTACCATGATTCATGGAT
>NC_081343.1:31123642-31154145 GCF_029784015.1 Lycium ferocissimum | reverse complement strand
AAGAATCTCAATGGAACAATAAACACCAGTTGTAAAACTCCATTTCTTCTCTTTTTTTTTTTTTTTTAGTTATTCTTCTAAACCTTATCATCAGCTAACAGCAACCATACAACAACATCAATATACATATAAGTTCAATCAACATTCAATAAGAAACTTTCATTAAACAAAAACAACTTCAAAGATAGAGTGAATAAGGTGAAAACAAGAATGTTACCTTTTGTTGGGGCAACCTAAGGATCAAAGGGTAGAGATTGGATCAACACCTCAAGCCAACAACCAAAAGAACCTTAAGCAGCCTAGTTTCTTGCAATATTTTGTAATGTAGGTATTTTTTAGAGTAGTGTAACCTTAATAGTATAGTATAATAATAGTATAATAGTAGTATGTTGATAATGTAGTATTTTTTGTAGAAAGGTAAAGACTTAGCAGGATTTTGTGCCATGAATTTTCTCAGAAATTATTTTTTTGGGCTCCCTCCAATGGTCATGAGACCTTCTATATATAGTATTAAGAATAGGGTTTAGGGGCAAAGGACGTCAAAAAATCCAACTAAATTTCCCCCTTAAATCTTAAACCTTAAATTCAAACAAATTCAAAATTTAGCAAAGGACAAAGGAATCTTTCAACAAAATTACCATAATTAGTACCATGACCAATCAGAAATGGTACATATCACATAATACAACAAAAATACAGCATAGTGTACCCTAAAATTTAAGTGAAAATCCCGTAAAACTAAGAATCAACAGAATAGTAAGCCTAGTCATCAGATAGGACAAATATCAACAAATTTTAACGGTAAAATCGCACAAGGATAGGATAGAAACCCTTAAACCGTACCCAAATTGGGAAATTCCCCCTAGGTGTTTACTTCCATGTGATAGAGTGCACAAGATGGCTGAGGACTCGAGGTCCCACCCATGGCAACTCTATCACAACAAAGACCCGAGTAACTTCCACGAAAATGAACTAATCGATCATATAAAAGTAAAAATCGAAGGAAAATAAACCTGTAAATCACAAATACTCATGATTTAGAACCAAACCCCTCAAAAATCCGGCGAGAATGGCCATGAAATAGCCATGGAGGCGGAACCCTAGTGGACGCCTCAAATCGCCAAAGAGACTAGGGTAAGATCGGGCTGGTGGAAATGAAATTGTGGGGGTTACAAACTTCCACTCCCTCTTTTTTTTAACAAATGCCCCCCTAGACTTTTAAAAGTTTAATTTAACCCCCCCCCCCCCCCCCCCCCCCCCCCCCGCTTCTTAATTTGAATCAACTAATAACTAAGTAATATAAACACATATATAACTAAATAAAATAATTATTTTAGGCTAATTTAAAATTTCAAAACTTGTAAATTTAGAAAATTAGCTTCAAAACGAGCCTAATATTGATATGGTTCCGGATAATTTTTAGGGATGTGAAAAATGCGGTAAAAAATGAACCGTAATTCATACATCGTTTTAATTAACAATTTTCCCGAGTTAGACGGAGTTATGATGTATCTTTCAAATCATGTTTGTGAAAGTAAATAACTCGTAATTCCTTGTAATTGTTAATTTTTTATGAAAATAATAATTAAACGTCAATGTTTGTAATTTTCTAGAGATTTTTAAAAATTTTAAATTTTTAAGGGCATCCTTACTCCGACTTGGACTCGGAAATTTCAAAAAATTAAAACACGCGTTTCATGAGGTAAAAATTAGGTGTCAACAGTCATAGCTGTCGATGGGACATTCTTGAGGAGCAAGTACAAGGAGTGTTGTTGTCAACCGTCACACAAAATGCGGAGAATATTATTTTTTCGGTGGCATTTTGTGTAGTGGACAAGGAGTGTGCTGCCTCATACCAATACTTTTTTGAACAAATGAGAAGCTATATAGATGAGACAACTAAGTTGTGCATAATTTCTTATAGGCATCCAAGTATCAAAAAGGCTGGTTCAATTGTCTTCCCTACATCTCATTATGGTTGTTGCATGATGCACCTTGGGGAAAATCTCCGAACCACCTTTCATAATTCGAAAGCCGTATCTCATTTTTATAAAGCCGCAAAAGCCTATAATATAGATGTGTTCAATAACCATTTCAATCAAATTAGAGATATGGTTCCTGGGGCCACCGAACATCTTCGAAGTGCTGGATTCCACAGATGGAGCAGGGAATTTTGCTTCAGAAATAAGTATTTACACATTACTGTTTCCAACACGTAACACATCTGTTGCAAAAAATAGGTGACTTGTTGCAATAGGTGTTCTACTTGTTGTGCTTTTTCCAACAGAAGGTAACCTGTTCCAACACAAATATGTTTATTCACACAAATATGTTTGTTTTCACAGGTATAATCTTATGACGACAAATATTGCTGAGTCGGTGAACGCAATGTTCAATGTTGAAAGAGAATTTTCCATTATTGCTCTATTTGATTCTATAAATAGGAGGTTTACAGAAAAATTTCATGAGAGGCGTATGGAGTTTATCGACTCACCAACCATCTTTGTTCCTTTAGTGGAAAAAAAAAATCAAAATTTGTCAACTTAGGGAATAAGTTATTGGCCCATTAAATTGTCAACTACAAGTTCAACGTCATTGGTCATGGTGCAGTTGCAAGAGTCGATCTGCAAAGAAGATCTAGTACTTGTAGAGTTTTTGACCTTGACAAAATACCTTATCTACATGCTATGGCAACGCTTCGGGTCCAATATGGTGAAGACTTTGGAAGGCGAATTTATGACTACTCATCTCCATATTATAAGATGGAGAATTACATAATTGCATACTGTGAGGAAATTTGTCCTATGCCTTCTAAAGAATCTTGGGAAGTTCCTATGGAGATTTTAGAGAGAGAAATACCACCTCCACATGTTGATCCGAGAAAATCGGGAAGAAGGAGGACAAAGAGGAGGCGTGGAATCGGGGATCATTTCCAACCAGGAAAAATAAATGCTCCATATACAAAAGAGCTGGCCACAAAAGAACTACATGCCCAAATCGAAATGCACCATAGTTGTTAATCTTGCACTGTCTTGTAATAATAATTACAATTGTTGGTATTTGTGAACTTGAGTTTTATGATATTTTTATGTTGTTCTTTCTTGTAATGGAAAATTCTGTTGTTTGTGTTTGTGAACTTGATTTATATGATATGTTGATCTTGGTCAAATCACAAATATATGTTCTGTTGTTAATAAATTACTGAACAGTTTTCAACAAGTAATAAATCTGTTGCGACAGCCCTGTAACATGTTGGAATTTTTCCAACAAATAACTGAACTTGTTGCAACAACTAGTTAGTTTTTGAACATATCACAACAAATGGGAGGATATGTTGCAACAACCATTTATTTATTGGACTTTATCTAACAAGTGACAGGACTGGTTGCTATTAACAAATCTGTTGCAGCAACTAAGTTACTTGTTGGGGTTACTCCAACAAGTGACACGACTTGTTACAGCAACTAAGTTGGTTGTTTGAGTTTTTACAACAAGTGGAATGACTTGTTGCAGAAACTAGGTAACTTCTTGTCAATAAGTGATATGACTTGTTCAACAGCTATGTTACTTGCTGCAACAGAGACTGCAATTTTTGCAATAACTATGATATGATTCGCCTATATTTAGTGATCAACAAAGGGAATCAATGATATTTAGTGTTAAACAAAGAGATTTAGTGATATTTAGTGATCAATATATGTACTTAATCAATTTGATGGTATTTTGATCAAGGACAGATGATCAACTAAGTCACTGTGCAATAAATCGAGTGATCATTAGAGTAATTTGATGCGAACTACTTGATTCACCCATAGTTAGTGTTAAGCAAAGGAAATCTATGGTATTTAGTGATCAATATATATATATATATATATATACTTAATGGATTAGATAGTAATTTCATGTAATTTCATGGATTAGATGGGCAATTCTAAGTGTATTCTTCCTAAATCGAGTGATCATTAGAGTGATTTGATGTGAAGTACTTTATTCAACCATATTTAGTGATAAATAAAGAAAATCAATGGTATTTAGTGATCATTATATATACTTAATCAATTTGATGGTGTTTTGAGTCAGGACAAATGATCAACTAAGTCACTGTGCACTAAATCAAGTGATCATTACAGTGATTTGGTGCGAAGTACTTTATTCAACCATATTAAGTAATAAACAAAAGAAATCAATCGTATTTATTAATATATATATATATATATATATATATATACACACACACACACACACACACACACACACACACACACACAGACGAACATCCTTAAAAGATTAGATAGTAATTTCATTTCATGTAATTTCCTGGATTAGATGGGCAATTCTAAGATTAGATGGGCAATTCTAAGTGTATTCTTTCTAAATCGAGTGATCATTAGAGTGATTTGATGTGAAGTACTTTATTCAACCATATTTAGTGATAAACAAAGGGTTTCAACGTTATTCAGTGATCAACAAAGGGATTCACTGATATTTAGTGATAAATATCATGAATATGTTGCAACAATTGAGGAGTTGTTGCAACAGATGAGATATCTAGTTACGACAGATTATTTAGTTGTTGCAACAATTTAAGCAACTGTTTGATTTTTTCCAACAAGGTGAGTAATTTGTTGCAACAGATGAGTCATCTGTTGCAACATGTTACTCATCTGTTCCAACAAATTATTTAGTTGTTGCAACATCTTCAGCAACTGTTCTATTATTTCCAACAAGTTAGGATTCTGTTGCAACAACTATGTGACTTGTTTGAAACTACTGAACAATAATATATAAGAGTACTGAACATAGAATTTATATTTAATAGTTGAACATAGAATATACATAATTTCTTCATCCACCATAATTCAACAACTGAACATAAAATGCAAACATAAGGAGAAATTGTTTATCCCCACATTAGGGCTCTAAAAAACATAAATTTAAAATAATTGTCTTTCAACCCATATTAGGGCTCCAACAGCTTATCAGTAATCCCACAAGCCCACCTCGATTGCATCCTTGACACAATATTGCCACTCATTAAAGTATTGGGCTTGGTCATATTCGTGCCGGTAAGCAAATGCTCAATAAAACCAAGTGACCACGAACCACATGCCCTATTAGTCTCATTGCGGGGGAGATTCTTTTTCCAATCAAACTCCCATGGTTCATCAACTTTTCAGGAAAGTGTGATAACATGACACTCTGTGTTAGTAACTTGGGGAACAAGTCCAATACGGGCTACATGTGACAGAAGAAAACATCATCTGGATAAACTGAGAGGTTGCAATCATAAACATTTATGACTCCCTCCTCAATCATGAACTCAAGAGTGACAAAATGGGTGGTATTAATATTCATCACAGTTATGATCCTTTTGGCACCATCCCACTCGCAGCCACCTGGGTAGGGTCTTCTACCTTTGGGATAACCGAGAATATCATTGACCCATAGAAACATAGCAAGTCTTTGCTCCAAGGGCACACCACCCTCTTTTGTAGCCTCATCGATCAACTCTGCGTACCTCTTGCTCATGTTATTGTAGAGGTTGAGGTCCAAGATTCTATCAGAGGAATCATAGTGCTAAAGGAAATTGAGCTGCCTAATACACATTAGCAGTATGATTTCATCTACATAGTGCAGTAAAAGTATCAAAACAGTCAGTCACTTGTTGCAACAACTAGTTAACTTGCTGCAATAGATAGATAACTTGTTGCAACAACTAATTAACTTGTTGCAACAACTAGTTAACTTGCTGCAACAACCAATTAACTTGCTGCAACTAATTCAACCAGAAAAGACTTGTTGCAATAGCTAGATAACTTGTTGCAACAACTAGTTAACTTGTTGCACTAACCAGTTAACTTGCTACAACTAATTCAA
Source organism: Lycium ferocissimum (assembly GCF_029784015.1). Lineage (NCBI taxonomy): Eukaryota > Viridiplantae > Streptophyta > Magnoliopsida > Solanales > Solanaceae > Lycium > Lycium ferocissimum. The sequence goes on along the minus strand of NC_081343.1, from coordinate 31,148,268 downwards.
CAAAAAATAGGACAAGTGTTGTTAAAACTTACACTGTCCAGCCACCACTCATCCATGGTTGTCATCATCTTGAAGTCATGCCATCAAATTGATGCATTGAGTATAAAACTAGGGGGCTTTTCTTGGCATTGATGACCCTTTTCAAGTTCTCTCTTTTTTGTGGCATTTGCATGCTTGTAAATTTCTACCTTTTTAAGTATAGTGACTTGTCCAACATTAGCAATTGGAGTATCAAATGGCTTCTATGGAGTCGAGGATTTTCTTAATCTGTAATCAGCAAGTACCTTCAAAATTGCTTTACTTTTCTTCTTGATCTCAATAGGAGTATATGGCTCTAAAGCCTCTTTGAAAGATTGACACCCCTCTTGGATATCAATTTGCTGAAAGCCTCATTTGTTTCTTTTTGAGCAGCTGGCAAATCTTCCACCTTCTTGATCAAGGAATCCATCTTCTCTTTGCAAGTTTTGCATTCACAAGCAAAGGAAGGCACCTTAGATGTACCGGCACCAACTGAGGAAAATCTACCACCACAAAATCCACCAAGTGGAGTATATCCACCAACATCATCATCATCATCTCTTATTTTTTCTCCGGCAATACCTACCACAACAAAGATCAACAACAACAACAGGATCAACACCAACAACATCATCACCACCAAAGAACCACACCAATACCACAAGCATCAACCCCAGTTGCTTTCATTGTGATGGCTGTCACTCCATCCAATTCCTTTTTGAACCCATCAATTAATCTGTCAAGCACAGATTCTAGGGGCACAAAGGAAACAAGGCATGGCATCTCCAACTCTTTTATTATTAGAAAAAAGCCATGGATGCACAACCTACAACACGAAAGTAGATATATTAAAATGGTTCTTTATCATGAAAAGCAAAACTTATTTAAAAGAAGTTATCAGCTTACAGGTTGTTGCAACAGGTTATCACACTTGTTGGACATTGTCCAACAGATGAATAACCTGTTGCAACATATTATTGTACTTATTGGACATTGTCCAACAGATGAATAACTTATTGCAACAGATTACTTAACTTGTTGGACAATGTCCAATAGGTCAATAACTTGTTGTAACAGATTATTATACTTGATGGATAATATCCAACAGATGAATAACTTATTGCAATAGATTATTGTACTTGTTAGACAAAGGTCCAATAGATGAATAACTTGTTGCAACATATTATCATACATGCTGGGCAATGTCCAACAGATGAATAACTTATTGCAACAAATGCATAGGTTGTTGCAGATTACAAAAGTGTGTTCTAAGGCCTACCGCTTCCTTAAGGGGTTAAAAAGATCAACACTCAATTTTGTGTTGTTCTTGGAAGTCAGCCATCTAAGCATCCTTGAAAAACTAACTTTTTTGGAGTAGTCCTTCACTTGATGCCAGAGGTGAGGAATGGCTTCAAATGCCTAAGCCTAGAAAAAAAGACGCCATCAAAAATTAAAATAATGATTGAAATACAAAAAATAAAAAGATAAAACTTTGATGAAAGTTTACCATGAAAGCCCAAGGGAAGCTATATAGGTTGACTGTCTTCACATTTGGCTTCAACTCTCTCAACAAATACTCAACAGTCAACTTAAAGCTTTCCCAACCCCATGCATAATTGTTGAATGCATCATGGTCCTCCGCATGCTTAATCAAACCAAGTGGTATGTTGTTATTCGTGCCTTTTTCCCAAAGAACACTGTGCACAAATCAAACTAAGCACAGTGACTCCTTGTGCTTTTTTGACACAGTTTTGGACTCCAAATCTTCCATCAAATTCTTCTCTTTGTACCTCTTACCCACAAAATCCACTACAGATACATCATTCTTAGCTTTTCCGCCCTTTGCATCCTTGGATGGCCTGGCTACCTTGACTGTCCGGGTTGGCTTCGCTAATGTAACAGTAGGAAGAGGCTCACAAGTGTCACGACCCAACCCCGTAGGCCGTGACTAGTGCCCGAGCTGGGCACCCAAACGAACCTGTTAACCATAATCAGCGTACAAACAGATTATACGTATACAAAAATCAGACATCAGATCATAGCTGGCATAACCAGACCTTATACATGCAGAAAAGTGAAACGTCGCCCCAAATCTGTCACAAATATATATACATATCGCTACCACAACATTCAGCAGATAATATCACACATAAGCCGATAAGGCTATCATAATACAGGGGGACGTCCAAATCACAAATCACAAAGACATGACTGAACAGTGACTACCCATACCTACACATATATGTCTACAGACCTCTAAGAGTAATAACAAAATCACATGACGGGACAGGGCCCCGCCGTACCCATGAATAGTCATATACATATGCATCGGAAGAGTCTGTACCCAAACATAGGCTCCGGAACAAGGGAGCGCTCCAAGACAGCTGAACAGGAACCCTAAGCTGGTGGACCATCCAAACAAGTATCTGTACCTGCGCGGCATGAAACGCAGCCCCCGAAGAAAGAGGGTCAGTACGGAATATGTACTGAGTATGCAAAGCAGGAAAAACAGTAAATAAGATCATAATCAGAACAAAAGATACAGGAAGTAAATGCAATATTCAAAATACCAAAATGCTTACTCATTAAAACACAAATCATGCATAGGGCTCTTAGAATATGGTCGCACGCCCGTCGTTGGGGCCATAACACAGCATAACACCAGAAGGTTTCATATCTCCGAATCCCCGTCACACATCATAACATCATATCGCAAAGATAACGCCAAATATACACGGTACCCGGCCCTCTAGCGAGGGGCTCGGCGAACCGGACACATCATACTCCGGAATATAACATAGTGCGCACGATAACATAACCGGCCCGGGACTCGGCGAAGGATGTAATAACCATATGCACGAGCAGAGTCGTGAGGAACTATATGTAGTTTAAAACATTTTTGAAAACTCCATAAAATAGTCAAATCAAGTTTTCCCCGAATGTCACTCGGGAACATAGCAAATAGAACTTTAAAAATCTTAGATACGTATCAAAATCATATGAAGTAGCTTATGGAAACCGAGAACATAATTGTCATTACAGACTCAATAGGTAAGTAAGTGATCGACGCCCGAGGGTTAAGACGATAGTCATGCAAAGTCCTTTCAAAAGTCGTTAGAACTGTACAAAGGAAAGTCGCGGGACCCACGGACTAGCGTCAACCCAATCCGAGCCCGCCTATGGAAGGTATGGTCATAATATACTACGAAATCTCCTACGAGCATATCGAGGCGATCCGGTTCTGTCTACGAAAGTTATGACCCTTTTTCGACGTAGAACTTTTTAAGAACAAAACTTTTTATGCAACATTTGAAAACCAATTGTTCCAAAGACATAAGGGCCATTATTCAATTATATTACGAATGCCAACGTTACAAAGGTAAATAAGAATCGTAGGCATACTCGGATCGCAAGAATAGAGTTATCCCGAGGCTCGTAAAGCACACCCTACTTATAACTAAGACATGCCAAAAGAAAGAAGGTTAAGCTTTACATACCTCGTCCGCTTCCTAAGCTAATCCAAACTTAAGTCTCGGCTTCTCAAATCTACAATAACATCATTTGGCACCAAACATTAGTCATAAGCGCTTAGAAATCCAATTCTAAGTTAGCATTTCATTTACGTAAATTTGAAAGGCGAAGATTTCCCCTATAAAGTCAACAACCCCGAGAATTTAACTGGCCAAATCTTCAACAACAATACCAACAACCATACTAACAACATCAACAATTAATTCAAAATGCATTCTAACGTCAATAACTCTTTTCTACATAATTCGACAACATTCCATTTATATTCAAATCACCACATACCATTAAGCCAACTTCAATGCTCATACATTCAAATACCAATCCGAAACCATTCAAACAAAACTCAAGAACATTTCAAACAATCCACACAATATTCCAAACGGCCCAACCACTTACCACATTACCCGAAACCTTTCAATTTCCATAGAAACAACAACAACACATTTCTTTCTTCCAAATTCATAAACTACACCAATAATCCATACATTAACAACATCACTTTCATGAATTCAAGAAACTACATTAAAATCGCATTAGCTTCTAAAACAGCCATAAACGTTTACTACTTCAACTTGAATCATTAAACCATCATTTTCATCATAGAATCCATACAACAACAACCAACAATACTAAATAAAAATTTGTTCATCATGTCCTACCAAAACAACCCACTATTCGGCCACACACCAACATCCATATTTTAATGATTCTCAACCATTTCAACACACTACAACAACCAAGCATGCTAAGTAGAATTTAATTCATCATTCCCACACAACATTGCATATACACGGCTCGACCCCCACATGCCATATTTCATGAATTTCATCCATTTTCACATACTACAACATACATAAACCATCCATAACATATAAAAAGAGGATTGAAACTTACCTTCTTCACTTAGTTCTTCAACATGGCTTGGGTTGAGAATTGCAAGAATAAATGGTTTGCTTGCTCTAACAATTACTCCATGTTGTTTAGGACCTTCCAATGAGTTGAAAATCTAGGAGAAATTATTTTTTTGATGGAGATTTTTGGACCTCAAATTTGGGTCTCCATGGCCGAATAGCTCTTCCTTTTTCTCTTCAAGTTTCTACAAGCCTCTAGGTGGTGAAGATGATGAAAAATGAAACAAATTGTCATCTTTTAATTGCATAAATTAATCTTCCATGTGGCCATGGCCCACATCCCCTTTAGCCGGCCACTTGGCCCTTTGTACATGAAATACTAACTTCTTAAAATTCACTTTTAACCCCAAAATTTTCCTTAATATTCCATGCCACAAAATCATGAGCAACTTATGTCTTAAACGAGATCGTGGTTAAAAGTCTCGACTTCGTATCCCGAAATAGTCTTGTCCTTAACTTTCCGCAACTAGCTCGGAATGTCCCGACGTACAAAATACGGGATATAACAACAAGGATGACATCTCAAGCCGGTAACTATGGCAAACTCCTTAATGCCAAAGCAAACCAGCATGCCACAGTAGTTTATCCAAACCTCATCCTTTCTAGTACAAATAATTCTACGATTTAAAAACCCATGCACCATGGTCCTTTGAAACTGTGCATCGATTTCTTCAGGAAAATCTAAATAAAATCCAAGGTATCTAGCACAAAAGAAATCCTCCGACCCCTGCTATTGAAATATGCGCCTAAAATTATCGAAGACCTTGCCCATACTTGATTTGACCACAATATCACTAGTCAAATCATTATTTTCATTCAACAGCATCCTCATGCCGTACTTGTCAATACTGAAACTCTTGACTACCTCGTCAATGGAAGGTCTATTGGGATCTATGCCCATACTACTAGAAGACTCAAAAATATTAGCATCCACATTACTTTTTTTCTATGTTCTTATTTCAGCTAAGGTCGTCGACAAATGATCTGTATTTTCTTCTTCATTATCCTTTTCAGTTTTTCATCTTCTTCATCTTCTTCAGGTACTTCATTTCCATCATTTGCTTCATCTTCTTGTTCTTCTTTACTTTCTTCATTTTCATCTCCTGCTTCTTGGCCATCCTCAGTTTTTTTATCATGCCCAACTCCACAAACTTCTACCTGAGAGGTTTCTTGGGTTTTTTCTCTTTCTGAGGGTTGTTTGTCAGTTTGACTATCAGTTTGACTATCTCTTTCCTCTACATTTGCTGATTCAGAAATAACATTTGCTAAGACAAAGAAGCTCCTCTAATGATGTTTGTACCCTAGCTTTTTTACTATCTCTATGACGCTCAGTTGATTCTCTCCTTTTCTTTTGCTTGGAGACATTTTATCTACACACACGAGATAAACGAAAAACAATTTCAATTGAGTGCATCATTCAAAGTAAACAGGGAAAAAGAAGTGCAGCAGTTGATCAAACAAAATACAACAAGTAACAGGATTTTCCAACAACTGAACAATCTGTTGCAACAAATGATGAAGATGTTGCAACAGGTGAATAAGTTGTTGCAGAAATTGAATCAGTTGTTACAGCAGATGCTTCAGCTGTTGGAAAAAAATAAAACAGTTGCAACACCTCAAAGATCAACCTTAGCAACTTTTTTGATTTTTTACAACAACTTGTGAATATGTTGCAACAATTGCTTCAGTTGCTACAAAAACCTCAACAAATGTTTTGATTTTACCCAACAGCTAAGGAATTTGTTGCCCCAAGTTCATCAGCTCTTGGATAAAATCCAAACTTTTCCTAAACCATACCATACCAGGATAACAACACCAACAACAGTTATTTCACTACAAACACACAACTATCACAAGTTAAACAAAATACACCAAATAGAGGTTCAGTAACTGTTTTGATTTTATCCAACAACTAAGCAATCTGTAGCCCTCAAGTTCATCAATTGTTGGATAAAATCCAAACTTTCCCTAAACCATACCATACCAGGACGACAACAAAGAAAAACATCTATTTCACTATAAAAAAACAACTATCACAATTTAAACAAAATACACCAAATAGGGGTTTTTTAAGTATGCAACCTCAGCAGATGTTTGCAACTGTCAAACAAGTGTTGAAGTTGTTGCAACAACTTACTCAGTTGTTGGACAAAATCAACAAAATTGCAAGCCCTTTTTTCGAAACCCTAAGGAGAAAAAGAACAAAAATAGTACCAAAAATCATAATTTCACAACCACATACACTATTTACAAACACACAAACCCCAACAAGTGAAACAATACCCCCAAATAAGGGTTTCACTAGCATGGAACAATAAAATAAACAACATTAAAGACAAACCTATATTCTTCTTCTTCTTCTTCTTTAACCAAAATCATCATTTGCAGTCATTGATTTCAAAATTGTAATTTTTTCCCTTGAGTCACTAATGGATGAGCAGTAGTGAAAGAGAAAGGAGAAAATTGTTACTTGAGAAGTTGCAGAAATGGCGAGAGAGAAGTTGGAGAAGTCGAGGAGCAGCAACAACAACCACAACAACAATGGATCTTTACTCTGAGAGGATGGAGAAGAGAGGAGGGAGAGAGACGATTTTCTGATGGATTTTTTTTTTTGAAATAAGAAGTGGGGTTCGTGGGGGTTGGGTTGGGGTTAAAAGAGAAGAGAATTAAAAGGGGGGCTATTTTGTACTTTGGAAAAGTTTAATAAGTTTTAAAAATTATAATTCAGACCCCATTTAACTTAATCACATATTTAAGTGGAGTTTGACCTTGGCTGGTCAAACTTGTCACCTTTTCTAATTAGTGGACTTGAAAGGTATCTTTAGTTTATTTTTCTCGTCTATTTACAAAAAGTGAAAGTAGAAATATAATTAGTAATGTTAACTAAAGCTCTCCCTTGTGCTTCACGCTGACTTGTTGCAGTAGTAGTTAGACGACGACATGGAGGACCTTCATTATCTCTGGTTAACATTTTTTGAACCGGTGATGGTAGCTCCCAAAATATCAAAACTTTATCCCCGAATTCGCTATTAGCTGCAATACTAGCTAATTTATCCACTGCCATTTTAAGCTTCATGATTTGAGGGTCATCCAATCTGTTGATCAAGAACCTGCAAGCATCCATAATAGGTGAGTGACAATGCCACTCAAGGCACCAATTTTTCCAGAAACGCCATGTGTATTAAGCTTACACATACCTGGGGTGGTGGCTGCCACTTAATATACATAGCTAGCATATTTGTTTGTCACTAGTATCTACCTCTATTTCCTATTTGTTTCTGGAATTGAAATTGAAAGAATATCTTAAAGAATAATGAGCTCCTTTCTAATTTTTTTGGTCTTTGAAATGAATTTTTCATTGAAGAATTGCAAAAGAGGCCCAAAAAGAAAATAAGAAAACAAAGAAGAGCGAACAAATGTATTAGGCCAGAAAAAAGACAGGAAGTTGGAGAAGAAAAGTAGGAGAAATGATGAGTGATAGGGTAAAAATGTCATTTGCTTTTTTTATAAAATAAAATGAGGTTTTTTTTTATCGTAAGATATTCTAAAACAGGGATAAATAGAAAATAACAAGCGCGCGTGGGGACAACTAAGAAATTAATTGGGGTGTTCCCTAAGGGACTGGTATTCATTTTTTTTTTTTCGTTTTTACATATGTTGAAAACATAGGTATGTTTGGGTTATGGCAAAGTAAATGACATATGTGCCCTTGTAATAGAAATCGACATATCGCAAGCTTCCGGAACAGGTTATGGTCCGAGTCAATTGAAAACTTGTGATGATATGGTACGGTTTGTAACTAATTTAGCATGTCAGCTAGGTCGAATATAGCTTGAAGTCATACAATCTGTCATGACTTTCATGCCACAAATTCTAAAATGTATTTTTTTTTTCTTTATAGCTTTGAAATCATAAAAGAGAGGTATAATAAGTGAAACATAATAAAAATAATTGAGAGATGTATCACAATTGAGATGGAATAAATATAGGAGAGGCACAAAAAATTTAGATGAAGTACCATAGGTGAAAAGTTGGCGGAACTAGGATTTTCATTAAGAGGTGTCAAAAAATTATAAGTAGGTTGCAAGTTAGGATCAAACTTGCTACCTTAGAGAATTTTGCAACCCCTTAACTGTTGTGCTGAACCTTCAGCTTATGTCAAGAGGCGTCAACATTGGTATTTATACTTATAAAACTAAATTTGACCTATCTATACAATACAATTTTTGCGAAGAGATATCGCTTTACACCCCTCGGTCAAGGTAGCTCCGTCCCTGCTGGTATGATTTGTGAGTAATCCAACATGACATCTACATTGACTATAGCATGATGTCGTTCTATCATGAATTGTATACCACATTCATAATGTATTGTTTTCCTCTTTTTTGTTTTTGTAGCATTTGATCATGATGATGGTATGTTTTGTGAGTATTCAAACAGGACAATTAAATTGTATACAACACGAGGTCATATTGATTTGTCATGACTTAGATGTCAATTTTATCGATTTTGATTCCTCTTGTTCAACTTAAGAATATTTTCGTCTGGAAATTTTCTATTAAACTAAAAAAGACTATTTCTACAAAAATATTAAAAGTGAATATAATATATATATATATATATATTGAAATAACAATGCCAAAAGTAGAGTCCGGAACAAAAATGACTCAATAAAAAACCAAGTGAATCAAAATACCCCAACAAAAAAAAAAGTTACAAACTACCTTTAGCGCAGTAAAATACTGCGCTAAAGCAGTTCACGGAGACGGAGCCGTTAACTACTTTAGCGCAGTATTTTACTGCGCTAAAGATTTTTTTTTTTTTTTTTGCATAACGCACTATTTTACTGCGCTATAGCTAACACTGAAAAAAAAATTTGGTAAACTTTTTTTTTTTTTTTTGAAAAAACTTAGTGTTTTTTTCATACTTTGACCAACGATTAGTCGTGTGTCAAGACTCCGAAACGTTAATATTTTATATAGAACCTGATATTTTTTTGCGTATAATAATGTAGGCCCGATACATCAAGGATACATAGACGTTCGGATAGTCGGTTTAGGGGTTGAAAAGGTGCCGAAGTAAGTTTTGTTTGAAAAAACTTAGTGTTTTTTCCGTACTTTGACCACCGATTAGTCGTGTGTCAAGACTCCGAAACGTCAATATTTTATATAGAACCTCGATATTTTTTTCTCGCGTACAATAATGTAGGCCCAATACATCAAGGATACGTAGACGTTCGGATAGTCATTTTAGGGGTTGAAAAGGTCTTAGAAGTAAGTTTTGTTTGAAAAAATTCTTGTTTTTTCCATACTTTGACCAACGATTAGTCGTGTGTCAAGACTCCAAAACGTCAATATTTTATATAGAAGCCGATATTTTTTCTCGCGTACAATAATGTAGGCCCAATACATCAAGGATACGTAGACGTTTGGATAGTCATTTTAGGGGTTGAAAAGGTGCCCGAAGTAAGTTTTGTTTGAAAAAATTTACTGTTTTTTCCATACTTTGACCAACGATTAGTCGTGTGTCAAGACTCCGAAACGTCAATATTTTATATAGAACCTGATATTTTTTTCTGCGTACTATAATGTAGGCTCAATACATCAAGGATACGTAAACGTTCGGATCGTCGTTTTAGGGGTTGAAAAGGTGCCCGAAGTAAAATATTGACGTTTCGGAGTCTTGACACACGACTAATCGGTAGTCAAAGTATGAAAAAAACACTAAGTTTTTTCAAACAAAAAAAAAAAGTTTACCAATTTTTTTTTCTCAGTGCTAGCTATAGCACAGTAAAATACTGCGCTATGCAAAAAAAAAATAATCTTTAGCGCAGTAAAATATTGCGCTAAAGCAGTTAACGGCTCCGTCTCCATGAACTGCTTTAGCGCAGTATTTTACTGCGCTAAAGGTAGTTTTGTAACTTTTTTTGTTGGGATATTTTAATTCACTTGATTTTTTATTGAGTCATTTTTGTTAGGATTCCCAAAAGTATCCCTGTGTGCAATTCACCCATGACAACTCATGCAATTTCCCGAAAATTCTGACAGCACTAACCCGTGTCCAGTCGTCCACCTTGCATCCTGGGGCGCGTACACGCTATTCCAAATCCTCTTCCCCCCGCTCCTTCCTTTTTCTGTCGCCATTTCAACAAGCTTAACTTCCCTTTCACTCCACCATTTCCTTCTTATCACCCAATTAATCATCTCATCTTATTCTAAACCATTTCTTTAACCGATTAATCTCAGCGTAAATCCAACCCCTAATTCTGTAAACATGCATAACGGCGACGTTAGCTCTTCCTATTACCAATATTACCAACCTCACTTACAGAACCCAAACCCTAGCTCTACTCCGTCCGATCATCCCTACAATCCCGTACAATACGCCTCCGCTCCTCCTGAGCCGTCCGATCAACAACAACAACCTTACACTTTCCCTCACCTTCATGCTCCTCACCCCAATTATTACCCTTATGATCAAAATCAAATCCCTGTGAATTACGATTATAGCACCCAAAATCCTCCTAATTATGATTCATCGTATTCGTCTGCTCCTCATAATGGCTTATATGGTGACCAAGGTTGTTATGATTCGGGTATTTATAAATATAATGGTAGGAAAGATGAATTGTACAGTGACAGTCGACCCGAGTCGAATAAAGGGCCAGTGATGTTTGATGATTATGGTAGGCCTATGAATATTCAAAATGAGAGGGAGGAGAATAATAAAGGATATGAGAGTAGTCGTAAAATTGTGAAAGCGATACCAAAAATGGAGGAACAACAGGATGTTAGTGCTGGTGTGTTGAAGTTTCGCGTTAAACTTTTATCAGAAGGAATTGGTCAGAGCGACATGGATGTACTTTGTCAGGTTAGAATGTTAGTAGCATTATTGGTGTTTGAAAGGAAAAATAATTGCAGTTTCAAGTTATAACTTGGCCTGCTTCAATCAATCAATTAATCAACTAGGCCTCAAGTGCAAACTAGTTTGAGTCGGCTATATGAATCTTCTGTATCTACTTACTCTCTCCGTTTCAATTTGTTTGTCTGGTTTTGACTTGACACGGAGTTTAAGAAAGTAAAGACTTTTGAGGATTTCTTAATTCAATTAATTTATATATCAATCAGAAAAGCGAAGAGAGTTCCATTACATAATGATTGTTGAGCTAATCAATATCAAATATGAAAGGGAAATCGTTAAATTATTCAATTAGGTAATAATTTAAGAATAATTGAATTCTTTTTTCAAGTTGATTCAAATTATTCTAACGTTTTAATCTTGTGCTCTTAGATATGTGGAATGTACCAATATGTCCTTAAATCTTGTGGTCTTAAACATGCCATGTGGAAAGTTGGAACTAAAGAGTTGCCAAATTAGGAAAGAGACTTTCTTTTCGAAATGGACTAAAAAGGAAAATTAGACAAACAAATTGAAACAGAGGGAGTAGCATTGTTGGTGTTTGCAGAACTTTGATAAGCTTGAAAAGGAAAATAATTGCTGATTGAAGTTATAATTTGGGCTGCTTTAATCAATTAATCAATCAATCAATAAATCAGCTAGGCCACAATTACAAACTAGTTTGAGTCGGTTGTATGAATCCTCTGTATATACTTAGTATTTAGGAACTCATTATGTTTTAACTATTTTTATATTGACTATCAGCTTATTTCTACTCCACTATTTTTTGGGACTGGCTATGCTTTGGCCTGCCTATCACTGTTAATTCATTTATTTACCAGTTCGCCAATTATAAATTCTATTATAAATTCTAAGTTTTGCATTGAAATTCAAATTCAGATTGGTCTAGATGGAATTCACATACTTGATCCCGCTACGAGCCGAACTTTGAGAATATATTTACTTGAGAATGTGAAAAGATGCGAGGTAAGCTTGTCATTTTGGTTGTATTCTGGTATACGTTATGTCATTTGCAGACAAGATGATGAAATAAGTTCATTTGTTATCCTTTCTCTGTCAGGTGTTGGATTCATATATATTTGCATTTTGGGCCAAAAACTCGGTTGACATGGAACCTAGACGAATCAGGCTGAAATCAAATAGCTATACTGTGAACAATATCCTGGACACTGTGACAGCCGCAAGTATTCAGGTGAAAAGATCTCTTACTCTTTAAAATTTGATCTCATCCCTCTGTATGTTCGTGTTTGATAAATCTTCCTTGGAATCGCTACATATAAGTTTAACCCCTGCAGTAGTGGAATGTGTTGAGTTACACAAGTTGTAGTCTTCTTTATCTGACTTAATATCCTTCTTTTGTTTGGCATAAACGTAATCCTGCTAAGGGATGTCTGACCTGTTGTCTTACTGGTGTTAGAACTTATATGTTGCTCTCAGGGCATGTAGTTCATGCCAGAAAACTAACACAAAATGCATAGGCATTTGCTGTTTTTTCACACACTAATAACTTTGGAGGTAAGACATTAAGTGCCCTTTAGTTTCTTTTTCCCGTCATGGAAGGTTTATGTTATTTGGTTTTATCCACCATTTGTGCTAAAAGAAGTCTTAGTCCATATCAGTGACGTGAGCTTTTAAATCCAAGAGGTGTATGGGTTTAGCTACTTATTTGGGGATAAAGAATTCTGGAGGATAGAGGCGGCTAGGCTCTAATTGGTTGTGGAACAGATGGAGAGATTGTTCCGTGTTGAGGTGAAGTGAGGGAGGGGTACAGGAGAGTGAGGACTAGGAAGGAGGGAATTATGGGGGGGATGAAAGGAGAATTGATGGTTAATCTTTTGCCTGTTAGTATTTGGCAGCTTACAGCATGAAGATACTCAACAGGATAGCTAATTTAATTGGAGAGCAACATGGGGAACGGGCTATTTGATTGGTTCGGGATTGAGTTGTTCCTGATTTGAGGTTTTGATATCAAGTTTAGGCTTGCCAAGTAGGTAGGAGCTTGAGTGGTTTATTGTAGAAAGAGGTAACAAAAGAAGATGCGGCAGTTCCAAATTTGGAAAAGAATTATGCGCAGATACACGTAGAAACGAAAATTGAATGGAGTATATGAGATCACAAAGCAACAAGGATAGTTGGATTGCTGTATGGCCATTAATGGAATGACATCATTTTTAGGGGTGGAGAGCGCAAGAAAGTTTATTCAAGAGAAAAGACTGGCTAAATGAGCCCAACATGAATTAGCACAAATATGTTAGGAGATCTGAAATCAGGACCCATTAATGGGGCTTGTGGAAACAAAAAAGTGTAAACGAATTGAAAGTATCCTAATTTTCTTATCATCATTATGGGAAAATTGCTAGGCCTTTATGCTTGGCCAGTAACATGGCATTGGAAAAGCACAAGAGATTTGGTCCCATCAACAGAAAGGAGGTTGTGATTGACTACAAAGTGTTTTCTTTAACTTGCTATGGACATGCGAATTTGTTGCAGTAGGGATGGCAAATTTACTAACCCATAATTTTCTGCATCCCTACTATTAGCGAGTTGTGGATGGGGATCGACTAAGTGACCACCTTGTCCATCCCTCCATATCTTTGAAATACCTTTGAAGGTTACTTCAATTTTATTTTCACTTGTAATAGATATTACTTTCCTTGCTGGTACTCTGTGATTAATTGGGATATTTTTGGATATGTATGACTTTGGGATTTAATTGGAGAACTTAGGTATGTCTTACGGGTAACAGTAGAGGACAGTAGTGATGCAAGTGACTTTGGGTCAAGATATTCCTACCCGCAGAGGATGCAGATAGGTGGAAGGCTTGCAAACCCCTCCCCTCCCCCCCCAAAAAAAAAAAAAAAAAAACCCAACCCACCCCAACCAAGCAAAACAAAGAGCCACAGTCATCACCATCTTGGTTTTTTTTGGGAGGGTGTAGAACTTGTACTTTTCATGTTGGGTCAATTCGACATGTCAAAATAGGTTAAAGTGGAGGTTATAATTTTAGCCAGTTTTGTTAGCTGTTTAAGGTTTTATCCTGTATTCACACAGCAGTAGACTGAAGGCTTCAGGTTGGATTTAGCGTATCCACTTACATTAGCATTTCCATTAGATTTGTAGCCTTCAAGTCATCAACTGAAGCAACCACTATAAGCAACTATGAGCTTAATGGATTAATTGTTCTCCTTATCGTGCATATCAAGTTTAGCTGGTGTTCCTACTCTTCTCCAGATACTGCTCACTTAAACTGTAGGATACAATTGAAATTGTTTTTTTTTTCTATCTATTCTCTTTGCTTTCAACAAGATATCTAGATACAATGCTCCTCTAAATACTTGACTAGTATAACCATGTACACATGCTTCTATTATGGAACTCAGATCAAGGAGATGGGCGAGAGTAATAAACCTTCAGATTCAATCAAGGGATCTGATCAAGCTGCTGAGAAGAAGAAAGGTTTTGCTGATTTGATGAAGTTGATGAGACCACTCAATGAAGAGAAAGAATTCTGGGTTAGATTTATGATCAACAATTGCATTAATTTAGTGGTCGTCCTTTCCATTATTTTCTGTTGAATTGACTACTGCAAGTAACTCTTACAAATTTGTGGCTCTATTTTGCCGAATTATTCTCGTATAGGTTCCTGATGAAGCAGTTTGCAAGTGCACTTCTTGTGCGACAGATTTTAGTGCTTTCAATAGAAAGGTACATTTATTTTGAACAATGGTGTAAATGTCACTTTTTCGTATTTCATGTTTTAATTTTATTTTTTTAATCTCATTTCTTCTTTAAATCTGTATCAGCACCACTGCAGGAATTGTGGGGATATTTTCTGTGACAAGTGCACACAAGGTAGAGTTGCCCTCACTGCGGATGAAGATGCACAGCCAGTTCGAGTTTGTGACCGATGCATGGTATGCCCACATAAAATAACGGGTTAATTGCAGGTTTATGGTTTTCTTTTATAAAGATGTTAACTGTGACTTATTTTTTAAAATTAATGGGATGTTAAATGTGACTTTCCATGCTTATATTTCTAAGGTGATGGCACACTGTATTTGTTCAGATGAAGTTTGACTAGAAAAATGTTGTATACACTTTTCACCTCAGCTTTTCACTCACTGGTAAAAGTAGACACACACTTATTCCAGATGATTTACACCCTTTTCTAGCACTTGGGATTTTTAGCTATTGTTTGCCAAATCCTTTTACCATATTTTAATTTTTTTGGCACGAGATCTCAATTGTTCTGATTGATATAACTTTTGCACTTCTCTTATCTGGAAGCTTGGATGGGAGCTTTTTATGGTGTTGGTAGTTGCAACCAAAGAGTCAATTATGCTCCCTTACAGGAAAAAAATTATAAAAAGTAAAAACTTTCGTCCTACTGAACAAGCTTTATTTTGGGATTTTCTCCCATAAAATCGACCTTAATAATATATCATTCAGCTCTAAATCTTCTAACCTCACCCTTAAGTTTGTCAGAGTGTGAGATTGGTTTGAAGCAACACAAGTGCAATTACTACCTGTAAAAAGTGACGGTGAACTAGATCTGATAGGAGAGTGATAGGGGAACAAATTGAATAGAAGTGGAACCGGGAAAACTTGTGGATTAGGTGCACGAGAAAATGCTTTAGGGAAAAGGGGACATAAGGAAATCATGGAATCTCGCTGGAGCTCACTGTTTCATGCTTGAGGGATATAGATAGATGAAGTGGTTTAACACCATGAGCAGCTGCAAAGACACTTTCCTCTTCAAAAGCTACTAAATGTTTTAATAACTGAAAATTTTCTGCCAAAACCCCAATTAAATGTAGAAAAGATTGGAAATCTAATCTTTATCAAAAAGAAAGGGGAGATCTAATGCTCCAACTACATAATTGAGCCTATTAAGGAAATAGCGCAAGATAAAAGCACTGCAAGTGTTCCATCTATTTGGAAACATTGAAGAACATAGTATTTAATTATTCTGAACAGAAAGCTGCTGTTGCTTATTAAAGATACTACCACATGGGAATTTTAATTGGTGACATATGATCACACATTGCCCTAGGGGTAGTGATTATTTGCTTTTTCATTATTGCATCTTCTATCATCTGGCTAAAGAATAGGACTATTTAATTTTAAAAGGAGGGCATTAAACCTATCAACATTTTTTGGACAAGAACCTTTCAACAGTCTAATGAAACTATGGACTCTTAATTTCTGATGGTTACTGTATTCTAAAGCTTTTCAGTCCTTCATGACAGTGTCTTTCAACATTTACATTCTTTTATCTGTTATTTTGTTCAACATGTTGATCTTCCGCATTTTGCTTTCCTTTGTGATCTTTATTGGTTGCAGTAGTCTTGAAGGCTTGAAGCAGTATTTCATAAGATGTAATAAGATTGAACTTTCCTCATTTTGCAGGCAGAGGTAACTCAGAGACTCAGCAATTCTACGGAAGCAGTGACAAAAGTTGCTGCATTGCGAAGTCATGAGGACCTTACGAGAAAACTCAAGGTGAATACTGACTTCCTAGGTTCTTTAAATTATTTATCAGGACTGTTCAGAATTTTGTTTAGATAGATCATTGGAAGTGTATCTTGAAAGTCAATACTGATTATCTTGTGTCCACAATTATGGAAGTTACATTACTTTGAACATTTGTTGATGTATAACAATTTTGAGATGAGCAGTTGGATAAGTGAATTGGATAGAGAACATGTAAGCAAACAAAAAATCATAACTCTTTGCTACTTTAAATTCGTGATGTGCTTTATAAAGCTTCTGGTTAGGGTTGGCATGTATTTTATCAATGGATTATAAGTTCTTTTTCTTTTAATGTTCTATTTTCCTTCTATATTTGGCCAATGTGTTATGTGTCCCTACTTTAAATTTTTCTATTGCATCTTCATCAGCATATACTAATTTCAACAATTGAAATTCATAAACAGGAGGAGATGGACAAAAACCGCAAGACCTCGACAGGTAGTATCCATGGCTGAAAACGGTTTCTTATTTAATTGGCTTGAAAATACACATGTTTAGAATGATTGCTATCTGGAAATGGCATGCAAACCTTTCTATGGCTATTACAAGTTGGAGAATGTTTTCTCTTGGAGCTGATGGTGTATCATTTTCAGGTCTTAGTTCTCAAGCATCTAAGGGGATGAGAGAGGTAGAGTGTCCAACTTGCACGGTCCATTTGCAGGTTCAGTACCATAGACCATGCTTTTGTCTTCTTATGTTTGTGCCCTATCCTGAAAAACCTTTTCGATTCTGTTAACCCAAGAATATACTGCTCCTGTGGATGAATTTTATATGGATTTCACTTTGCAGGTTGAAGTGCCAGCTTCTGGATCAGAAACTATAGAGTGCAGCGTCTGCCAGCATCCGTTCCTTGTTAGTGCCCATTGATCTGCAGAGTTTGCTTTTGTAATATTCCTGTACTAAAAGCCATTGTGATTGTCCTATAACTTATAGTTTTCAAACGCTATTATGGCCTTTATGAGTGAGATTTGCATTATTCTCTCTTTCCAGAATGTTGATTCTTGTACAAAAACGGTTACAGTTGTACATCTGTATAGTACTTAATTCGGTTTGGGAAGTAATATAATCTTAGAAACATATTGATATGTTGATAGATGCCAAGGGGCATGCAAGCCAAAATGTTAAGTTCATTGTACAATCCAGATTTTTCCTTGTAATCTTTTCTATACTTTGGATTATTGCTATAGATCTTAGTAACGTTTATAATTAGCATAGACGCTCAACGGTATGGAGTTCAGATGAATCAAAACTCTAAACCTTCAATTGACTGGCCGAAAGAACAGTACATGAGCCAAGAACTTTTTGTAGAGGTCCTGATGATTTGCTTGCACATAAAAGCCGTGAAAGCTAGTATATCTCTATTCAATCAGGCATGTTAATGTAGTTTACAAAGAAATACCATTTGCATTACGAAATCGTTTCATCTAGTTTTTTGACCTGGCATATTGCTTTTGGAATTTCATCAACTGATAAACTTTGCTTAGTGAGAATTGATGCTTGCATACAGGCATCTAAGATGAGCACCTTTAATTGTTATAAATCATCACCATTATTTTTTCCATATCAAATGAGTTCACTCGCATATGGTGATTGGTTACTTCTAGTGATTTTTTAAAATCAAAATCTCCTTAATAATAGGAATACAAGTCTCAGGTTACTTTCGTTTTAACAAAATTAATTTCAAACGTAAGTGTTACTTTTACAATTTCCTTAAGTTCAATAATTTGATTCAAGTTCTACATCCACCTGACCATCAGTTTTCCTGTTTCGAGTAGATAAAGAAGTTAATTAACAAATCAACACTTTAATAAATTTATGTATAAAAATGAATAATTTTCAGTTTAACATATTGAGAGTAACACATTCATATTCCACGATAATACGACTTTCATATATTGTAGTATTACCCCTACTACACTTGCTTGAGAAGGTTTCAACTGAGAATTTTTCTTGCTGAGTTAATTTCTATGCGGCAAAATATATTTTCATAAGTAAGCTGCGCTGAATCTCTTTGTCCATTTTATGGGACACTGTTTACCATCTAGCCTGTTAAAAAAATAAAAATAAATTATAGTTAAAAATAATTTAATCTTAATTCTCATTGTTATGCTTCATGTTATGCTTTGATAGCCATATAAATAGGGGCGAATTTGTACATTAATTTTTAGGCACATGCACACATTGTCTCGCCGCAATATTAGCTATTATATGTAGATATTTTCTAAAATCAGTGTAATATTATATGTTGGAACCCATGCTACAAAAAGGCTAGATAGTGCACTTGGTTGAAGGTTGAGTTATTTACCTAGAGAACTAGGGATCAATTCCCAGTTAATACAAATCCCATTGCACGTATAAGATCATAAATTTCAAAAGTCAATTTTTTTCCCTAGACATCGTACTCAATCAAACAACCGCCATATAAATTGAAACATTATATCATATTATCTATCTACATTATATTAAAAGCATGAACTCCAAAACTTAAAAGTTAAATTACGATTATGTTCTTATAGATAACCTAAATCTATTATTTTTTGGGTCTTTGACATATATTTACATCTTAAGGAGAAATATTTACGAAACGTGACGATAGTTTTATATTTACAAAACATAACATTACAAATCCTATACAAAACATGCTTTATATTTAAAAAAAAAAAAAAATTATTTTTAAATTATTTTTTATTTTTTAAAAATCATTTTTTAATTTTTTTTTAAATTTTTTTTTATTTTTTTTAAAAATTAATATTTTTTTTTTTGCTCAAAAACTTATGTATGAAAGTTGTATGAAATGTGTATATCTCGCTCAAGACTTAAAAAGTTTGCTCAAAATTTAGTGTATGAAATGTGTATATCTCGTTCAAGGCTTAAAAAATCCGCTCAAAATTGTGTGTATGAAAACAATATGAAATTTGTATCTTGCTCATGTCTTAAAATTTCGCTCACATTTTCATGTATAAAGTTAAATGTTAGATTTGTAAAATTAATACTACTACACAACATTGTATATAACTTTGATACAACATTCAAGACTTAAAATAATCGCTCAAATTTTTGTGTATATGAAATGTGTATATCTTGCTCAAGGCTTAAAAAGTTCGCTCAAATTTTATGTATGAAGAACGTATGAAATGTGTATATCTTGATCAAGGCTTAAACATTATGCTTAAAATTTTATGCATGAGAATGGTATGAAATGTGTATATCTTCCTCAAGACTTAAATTTCATTCACATTGTTTGTATATAAATTTCATATTAGGTTTCGGAAAATTAATACAACTACAACAACATTAACAATTTTCATACAATATTCAAGGCTTAAAGTTTTATTCAAAATTTTGTATATAGAAAATTATATTAAAAATTTTGCTCACACATACACATTTCATACAACTTTCATACACAGAAATATGAGGTAATTTTTTAAGCCATTGAGCAAAAAAAAAAAAAAATTTAATATTTTAAAAAATATATATAAAAATTATTTTTTTTTAAAAAAAAAATATTTTTTTTATAAAAAATATATATATTTTCTGGAAAAAAATAAAAAAAAACGAAAAATATATGAAAAATCCGTAAATGTTTTGTAATATATCGTTATGTTTTGTAAATAAGGAAAACTATCGTTACGTTTCGTAAATATTTCTCCTTAACATGTATATATACGTTGTTTTCCCTTATTTTTTCCCCTAGACATCGTACTCAATCAAACAACCGCCATATAAATTGAAACATCATATCATATCATATTATCTATCTACATTATATTAAAAGCATGAACTCTAAAACTTAAAAGTTAAATTACGATTATATTCTTATAGATAACCTAAATCTATTTAAGAGTGGGGAAAACTAACGCCAAATGTCTACAAGCTAAAGAAATTAAGCAACGCTTCATACATATGTTGTGCAGAAAATGATGGTTTCTAATCTTTCTCGAGTGAAGAATTGGTACTGTTCAGTTTTATTCTCTTTACCATTCACAATTCAAAAACATTTATGGCCCCTTCTTCTTACTGTCCAATCTTCTATGTTAAAAGAGAACCCACAAAAATATCATTGACTGCTATTCATTATTCTCATACCAACCTTTATAAATTAAATATTCAATCTCGTCTTGAATCTCACTTCAAACATTCCTTTGTCTGGAGATTCTTCTCTATACACGTCCCTTTGACAAAATAATTTCCCATGGTAACCAAACCCGACAAGAATCAGAAATCCTCGCTCAATTCTCCGGATTTGTTGGCCCTCCTTGGAGATTTGCACGACAACCGTAGAGGATTAAAATTTTGTAACATGTTTCATTTATTTGTTTACGTTTTGATTGATAGAGTTACCGATACTTTTATTGGTAAGAAATAATAGATATCTTGTGGAATAATCTGAGGCATGTGACAAGTGATCATGATATTATCGTTATGTGGAATAATCGCGAGGGAAAACTTATCATGATATTATTGTTATATATATATTTTTTAATAAAATTAACACCTCAATAGGTAAACATCTATTGCGTATATGTTTCAAGTCTAAAGATAGTTGTTCCCATATGCTCAACGGACACTTGATGAAAATTTATGTACTTGAATCTTGTAGGTCAGTAGATAATGATTTCTTAAGAACTTCTATTTCACATTTGATTATACTTTATGTGATGTATTATTGTACAATTTAGAGTTTCTGTGACCTATAATCGTGTTAAATAAATATATTAGTAAGCCTAGATATTCAATATCAATTGTGCATATTTTTCCATCGAAGTGGCTACCGGGATCGGAAAACTGACATTTTCTGTATGGAGTCCCGCGACCACCATCTTCGTCGTGTCCTTGTCCTCGCTTTCTGTATCATCGATAGGGGTGTACATGGACCGGGTTGGTTCGGATTTCTTAAACACCAAATCAAACCAATTGTGTCGGGTTTCTAAATTTATACACCAAACCAAACCAATAAAATTTGGGTTTTTCAACCTCGGGTTATTCGGGTTTTTTTTTTTGGAATAATCTTGATACAAAACATATAACTTTTACGTCAAATATTTCTTTAGTCCTAATAAGATACAACTATGTAATTAAAGGTGTTTCATAAGAAAATAACACAAAATGTGAGAAGAGTGATGACATTGTATTAAAATATTCAACAAAAGATAATAAAATCGGTTAAAATAAATATTGTTAATTAATAAGCCATAACGAAAATGACCATAATCTAAAAATACTAAGTCATGCTAAAATAAGTACGGCTAATAAGTATTAATTACATGACAAGAAAAAAAAAACTTAAGTTACGTATTTTAATCATTGCCTAAACCAATTATGCAAAACTGAATGATATCCAACATTATTGTCGTTTCTATGGGTAAATTGAAATTCTTTTGTTAGTATTAGTGTTGAGTTGGTTTTATTTGGACTTTATATGAGTTACTAACATTCATAGGATATAAAACTTATTCACATTCAAAATCCTAAGTTCAAGCTTGAATAATATGATAATAGATGAAAAACTATGAAAAAAATTAAGAAATATTTATAAACTACATTACAAATAAATATTTTTATGTATAAAATATTTTAAAAATTGAATACATGTTATGTCGGGTTGGTTTGGTTCGGTTTGACTTTTTTTAGCTAAAACCAAACCAAACCAATTATGGTAGGTTTTTTTTTTTTTTTTTCCAACACCAAACCAAGTCAAACCAAACCACTAATCGAGTTTTTTTCTCGGTTTGACTCAGTTTATCGATTTGGTGCGGTTTATCGGTTTACTTTGTACACCCCTAATCATCGATATCTGGTCCGTTTATATTTACCTAGGCGTTCTCCAAAAGACCGTGTGTAACAATTTTCCTTCTCTCTTTTATGATTTAGTAAAGCTTTGTTCACTTTTTTTTGTTTAAAGAATTCATGGTATTTAGTGCACGTTTTTTTAATATACTATGAAAAAGTTGATGTTTAATTCTCGAGCAATTGATCGAATTGGCGAAACTTACCTTCTCCCAAATGTTAGCACCATTCGCAAATTTCAACTTTGGGTTTAGACAATATTACAAAATAATTTTAAATAACAATATCTAGAGTTCTCATCCCCCCCCCCCCTCCCCTACAAGGTTCGATGTTGAGTATACACAATTCGTGAGTTGTATGCGCGCTTTTAGTGTATCCTTATAACTTAGTTGTGTAAAGAGTTTGTATTCATTCATTTCTTTATTTATTTGGTTGATTTTATATTCTGGACAGAACAATGAGAGGTTTTACTAATTGACATTCCTAAACTTGGCACAAAATATAATCTGTCTAGTAAGGTCATTTATAAGTAAGGTTACGATATGTTCAAAGGTTATAATGGATACAAAAGAACAACCGTGAGTTGCATAATTGTTTAAGTATTGAGTTTGTTTTATTATTACGGTGATTGAGATTTGATCTAATGGGAAGAGTAGGGTGCTCCTTGGTGGAGTTATTCGAGTGCTTACAAATACTCTTGGTCCCTTAATACAGATTGAGCCGTAAAATACATTAGCTATTTTATACATGTATTCCCAATTCTTGTTTGTTTTTTATATCCAAACTTTTCCCTTGTAAGTTTTAAGTGAAGAGTACGATTAATTAAATTTTATAATCTTGAGGGTTCTTCTGAGATATGATCTGTAATAGCATTTTAGGATTTCCTTAAATATTTTTAAGGATTGAGAAATGCATGACGTTTATTAAGGTTCTAATTTATTGAAGTTGCTATTAAGTTGATGATATCCTAATGATTAGTTTCTTCTATTTTCCTTTCAAATAAATAGTAATGAGGTCATTAACTTTTCAGGTCCTGGAAAAATCATCAGATATAACTTCTGGTCTATCAGTAAGCAAACATCTCTGAACTTATATGGATGTTCTTCCCTTTAAGTATATTGTCCATTTTTTTTTTTTTTTTTTGAGTAAAGGCCAGCATGAAGGTGGAATTTTATTGATAATGAAAATATGTACAAATCAATCCAGAGGAGATTGATCCAGCTAAAAACAGAGAACAGAAAATAAGGATCAATCCAAATAAAGAAAATAACAGAAAGCAAAGGAAAATCTAATGGAATATGGCCAGCAAAAGTAGACATTAACAGATTATCACGAACTAGAATTCAAGAGCCTTGGCTTGATAACTTCTATCACACCTTCAAAGTCTCACAGGTGGAAAGTATCAAGTCATATGAATCATTCTTCGAGGGCAAGCTTGAAAGTAGGCGGTATATTCTTTATTATATATCTTACGCACCATAATAAAATATCTTTGTATATAAGAGAGTATTAGGTGTGGTTCGATTTATTATATGTTTGTGCCTCATAAGATTAAAATAAGTACATTATCAAATGTATCTTATTAAATTTTGATTTTTCATCTTCATAGGTTCACACGATCTCCAATCATTTTGACCTCGATAAAGAAGTCACGATATAATGGTCCGCATTGATCATTCACAGAAACTTCAAACGTATACATATAATATTTACTCAAACATTTGTTTTAATAATATTGATATCATTCTACAAAATCTTGTACTACTTAACTTGACATACAAGTGCGACGCACGTGGCGAGAAACTAGTTATACTAAAAGTAGGAAAAACTTAAGTAAAAAGTTGAATTACTAAAATTTCCATGAAATTATTGAACGACATTTTTGCCCGTAATTTTTTTTTTTATTCCAATAACAGTAATGTACAA
>NC_081343.1:31115199-31123542 GCF_029784015.1 Lycium ferocissimum | reverse complement strand
GCTCGAGGCGGTGAAGGCCAAGTATTTGTATACGAGGGGTCGGACAGTGACTTCGAATCGGAGGAGGGTGATGCCGAGAGCTCGGATGAAGATCAGGCTTAGGAGCCTTAGATTTCTTTCCGCTTTTTGCGATTTTCTATGTAGTTTTTTTTTTTTTTTTTTTTTTTTTATGTATTTGAAACTCAAGGCTGTTTTCTGAGCTTTTGTAAATATTTGACATATATATACAAGGAAGCTTTTGCCCGGTTTAATTCAACATTTTTCATTGCATAATGTTCCTTTATCTTTCGTGTTTAAGGATTAGAATATTCGTTGACTTGGCTTCGAACTCGTCTAGTGTGTGCTATTGCCTTAGCATGCATTTTTGTCTTAGAAAAAAATAAAATTTAAAGTAGTAGTGACTCGGTCTCAAGTTTCACTGACATATGATATTGCCTTAGCAAAAATTCAAAGTGGTAGTGACTCAGTCTCAAGTGTTACCGACATGATATTGCCTTAGTACCGAATTTCAGAGATAATACCGGGGCTTATTGTTAACCGTTAACAAGTTAATGAATATGTAGTATGTAAAGGCCTTATTTTTCTGTGTGCGAACTCAGACATCTCCGAGTCGCATTGTGTGATCGGGTCGAAATTCGGATGACTTCGGACATCGTTCGGACCGTAGTCTGCTAAATAAGTTGAGTTGTAGTTTTGGGTTTTGAGACCGCAGTCTTAAACAATTTAGACCGTAGTCCTTCAAATTCTAGACCGTAATCTTTTAACAAGTTGAGCTTTTAGCCTTTAGTTTGTACATTTCAGATATTTGGGGTCCGAAAAATAAAACGAAATATAATATTAATGCAAAAAAGGAAATAGTAACGACTGAAATGATACTTTGAGAAATTTCCAAGTTTATTGATTGAACCGGAGACAAGATTACAATAGTGGCCGCGGCAAGGACAAGCTAATAGGGCATGATACAGTCGACCATTTGGCCCTTATAAAAAATCCTATCGTTCAAGCCTTGGATTTGACTAGGTATCAATTTTCCCAGGGAAAGATAGTCCCCTGGTACTGGAGTCTGAAGTATGAGGGCTCGAGTACTATTGATTCGCTGTGGGCAGCCCCCAGTCCCCGGTTCTTGACAGGTCTTCTTAGTTTTAGACACACGCTGTATGGCGCTGCCTCATTAAAAACCTTGCTGGAAAATCCACCTGGGGACAAAATCGACCGAAGGGGAAAAGAGTGAGGCACGTGCTTTTAGTCCTAAGCCGGTGACTTCTCGACTGCCATTGTGCTGCTTCCGATGCCAACTTCGACGCATGCCAGCATAGTTAGACTTAAAAGAACGGAAAGGTGAAGATTGTTCATACCTTAGCAGTACTATCGTTTTAGGTGCACAACATTCCAGTTGTTCGGGAGTTGCTTTCCATTTTCGGACTCGAGCTAATAGAAGCCGTTCTCAGTTATGTCGGTGACACTATATGATCTTTCCCAATTCGGGCCCAATTTCCCTTCATTGTGGTTTTCCGTACGGTCGTAACGATCTTGATGCGTTCCTCAGAAATTGATCGTCCTCGACCCTGATTTTTGATTGATATCTGTTGTGTACATCGGCCCATGTGATTGTTGGGTACTCTACCAGATTTTGCTTCAATTCTAGAGATGAGACCGAACTCCTTGGGTTGAGCCCCTGAGCAAACACTTGAACGGCCCAATCGTCTTGTACCGGTGGTAGATCCATATGCTTTATCTGAAACTGAACCACGAACTCTCGGAGCGTCTCGTTCTCCCGCTGCTTGACATTGAACAGGTCTGATTTCCTTGTTTCCACTTTTATGGCTCCTGCATGAGCTTTGACAAAGGCATCTGCAAGCATCGAAAAAGAATCAATAGAACGTTCGGGTAAATTGTGATACTATACCATTGCTCCTTTTGACAAGGTCTCCCCGAATTTCTTGAGCAGCGCAGACTCTATTTTGTCCTTTTCGAGGTCGTTGCCTTTGACAGCACATGTGTATGCTGTCACATGCTCGTTTGGGTCGGTGGTCCCATTGTATTTGGGAATATTAGGCATCCAGAATATCTTCGAGATCGGTTTCGGCGCAACACTTGGAGGGAAAGGCATCCGAATAAACTTTTTGGAGGCCGGTCCCTTCAATACCGGAGGTGCTCCTCGAATTTTGATCGACCCTCGAGTTATAAGTTTTCACTTTCTTATCATTTGCCTCTACCCGCCTTGTTAGTTCTTTAAGCTTTTTCATTAGTTCGGTGGTTTGCTCGAGGTCGTTCCCATTATTCTCAGCGATGGGCCTCTCCTCCCTCGGGGCGGTATCCTCGGTATGCTCGGACTGACCCGCATTGGGTGCTCAATTCTGGTTTTGTAATTGAGCTATGACCGCTTGTTGGACCTGCCACTGTGCCATAGCCATCTCTAATTGATTCCTAAGCCATTGCAATGTGGCTCCGTTGCCCCCACCCGCGTGCTCGTCACCTATCGACGAGCGGTCAGTATTCACAGTAGTTTGAGAGTGAGGATCAGCTTCGTTTGGATCAACTGGGGGTATGTTGTTGTTCCGTACCCTGTTGTCATTTTCCTCGTGGTGGCTTGATTCACAGTTAACGGACTGAGAGTCTAACATGATGAATAGTTCTGAAATCAAACTTCAAAGAGCAAGCGTAAAATAACGTGTGTTATCGAAATTCGTATAAAACCACCACTATTATCCTAGGCCCCACGGTGGGCACCAAACTATTTACCCTTAAAATGGATAACAATTAAATTTGTATGCGGCGCAAAGGGTATGCGGCGCAAAGGATATGACTATTAAACAATTAATAGTCAAACAATAAAACCGCAAAGGGTATGCGGTTTGATTTAATACGAATGACTATTAAACAATAAATAGCAAAGCAAATGTGAGTAAAAATAAGCAAACCACAGCAAAACAATGATGGATCTTGGAAGCGATCGATCCAAAGGCTCGGGTCCTGAGAACCGGGCTCGTGCTATAGTGACTAAGTAATGAACAATGATAGTAACACTTAGAAAGATGGATGAACACTTAGAATCAAATTGTATTGCTCAATATGTTTGTGCGTATAAAAAAGAACTGGCCAAAGAAAGAAGGGGTCCTCCTCTTTATATAGTAGAGGAGACCTAATCCTAGTACCAGTCTAAATAAGGTATAAAATCTTCAGTTAAGGACAAGCGAAATTGGCGCCGTGATATCCGATTGATGGCGGATATCTCGACCCCCATTTATAATTATTAACCGCCTCCTCGTCCTACCTCGATATTTGGTTCTGCCCGAACTTAGCGACCCGGGGTCAGTCGTGCTCGACCTTGCAATGATACATCACTTGACCTTGATCCTGTCTGGATTCATCCGACCATCAAAATCTTACATTTCTTGTTGGGAAACCGAGGATACCCTTGTCCTCGGTTTGGCCCGTATACACATCCGTATATGCTTTTTCCCGAAATACTCACGGCTTGCTAATAGTTTCAACATTTTTTGCAAACAAAGGTACACTATTACTCTTATGTTCGTTTCATCACTTTCATTGTCTATCATAATTTTATATTTATTTTCCCTTTGAGTAATTTTTAGAAGTTAGTATTTCATGGCACAATCTTTCAACAAAAATGCACTACTTGACTGCTTGCTTCAGAACTAGTGACTTCTTATATTCAATCCAGGGTGCCCATCTAGTGTTGCATGCTCACACATTTAATACGTCGACGTTGACTTATTGTCATCTTATATTTCATAGTACGATGATATATATGATTTAACTAATTTGTTTTTAGTCATAGAATCGATGAAAGGACTCATATGTTTGGAGCATACAAACCTAATTTTTTTTGAGTACTAAAGGGTACCTATACGTGCAATTATAATTTATATATATCAATTTAATTTTTGTATTTCAATAATTATTAAGTATCTCTACAACAAATAACTACTGTAGTAATTCTTTTTGCAGTTGCACATCATGAAGTTGACAATGATTTACTAGCCATCTTGATGGAGACATATGTTAATTGAATTTCCATACAACTTCTACAAAACACTACTTTCACTCAACAACAACTTCTTGATATCTATGCGGTTGTCAAAATGCGGAGGTTAGACTTTCTTAAAATTAGAGTACAAACTTTAAGACGTTAAGTATTTATAACCATAAGGGATGTTGCTTATATTCACATTTAAATAAGTGTTGTTGAAATACGAGATAAGCTGAATATTTGACATACAGTTTAAGGACTCTAATGAAGCAGAGAATGTTTACTTTTTCTTGGGTTTGCTACATGATTGCTACTTCTAATGAAAATCGTCAGTTTTTGTACATTATTTAGATGCTCTTTTGCCCCTAATTGGGCCCTTTATTACTTTAGGTGCTTTCTTATTGTTGTTTTCCCTGACATCAATAATATTGCTTATTCACTATTTTTTTTGTCACCATTTCTATTCTTCTATTGCCTCTCATTTATAGATTCATTCTTTTGCAAAATGTTATACAGTCAAACCTCTCTATAACAGCATAGTTGGGTCTGAAATTTTTTTGGTTGTTATAGAGAATTGTTATTATACATCTATTAACAGCATTAACATTTAAATAATATTTCGCTGTTATAGGCAAAAATGTTGCATAAAATCTATTTTTTCATTATTAAATATCAAATTCTAAGCTTAATCACATTTGTATAGCGAAGGAAAATCTTTTAATGATGAATATATATATATATATATATAATTTCCAGTAAGATTTTATTCATCAATTTGAGAATGCATTCTCCCCTTTCTAATTTCTACAACTCATCACACACTTATTCTAATATTATTTTTAATATTTTAAGAAATTTGTTCCAATCAGCATGGAACACACGTGCAACGCACATGTCCGAGAACTAGTTATATTAAAAGTGGGAACATCCAAAGGGGAAAGTTGAATTACTAAATTCCCCATGAAACATTTAACGGCCGTTTTACCCGGCAACCAAAAATTACTTTTATAAGATTTTTGTATAGAAAAGTAAAATTATATACTAATAAATACTATTAGATACAAATATAAAAATCTGACAAAGTTGATTACACCTCACATATTTCTTTCCTCATAGTTATTATTTATTCCTTTTCCTAAACATTTTGCCTTCTTTCTCTTCTTTTTTTCTTTGGTACATTCCCCTTCCCTTGCTCTTGCTCATTGTTATTTGATGGGAAACCAAAAAAAAAAAAAATATGGTGTCAACGGTTTTTAGTGCCAGTATGCTGGCAGGTTTTCGCGTAAGAAGATTGTTTCTAATCTAAGGATAAGCAAATTGTGAGGTCCACTCCAGAAGGCCACATAATGTCTTCATTTATAAATGGTTTAGGAAGAGAAAAGGGAAAGATAAAAATATTTGTCTTCTCCAATGCTTGTGTTGTCATTTTTTTCCTTGTATTATCTTTTTCGATATGATAATTTGATTTATTATTTGAAAATATGTAAGCAACAATTTCCTCAGTTGCAAATTATGTTGAAATTGTTATATTTATATATTAACATTTAGATGAATTTCTTAATCACATTATACTTCCCCATCTTATCCTGATTTTCTTCCATTAGAGGTGTTATTGTTAATTCAGGTTGGAATATTTTAATTTTATTTATAATAATCTATTTTCCGTTATTTATTAGACCGAAGAAAGGCATTGGTTAATTTTTGATTGAGCAAATTTATCTCTTAACGTTCAATTTATGCGAATCCATTTGGTAGACGACATTTAAGAAAGAGTGAAAACTTTTGAAACTTGTGGTTCAAAATAAGTCTTGAATATTTGTGTGACTGTAAGTCATTTTATAAAATGAATTTGTTTCTAAATTAGGAAAGAGGCCATTCATTTTGGCACGGGCTAAAAAGGAAATAGGTTCATATAAATTGAAATAGAGGGAGTATAAATTTTAAAATTTCATATTCATTGATATGGAGTACACGTGTACCCAAAAGCTAGTAAAAAATATACGATAATTACAGAAAAATCTCTGTAAAGTAAGCATTAATTGTACATGATAAAACCAATAACTAAATTTTATAATAAGTTAAAATTACACTAATAATAAAATAAAACAAAGATTTTACACTAACATTACTAGTGTATAGTTCTCCTATATAAAGTCAATTCCCGCCCAGAAAGAAAAAAATGAAAGCTCAATAGAGTGGGACGATCCATGTATCCAGGTCACGCCAGTAACCGTCAGTCATATGTCAGCAAATGCTTTGATATCTGAGTTCAATTGCTACAATAAATGTCAAACTCTCTACCTGAATGCATATACCTCATATCGCTTTGTGATTTTGGGTCCTTTAATTAGCCTGTGCCTAAGTTTATTCTAATTTCACCGATGCTCCATGTTTTAATTTAATAGCATAGTTTGGTTGCTCATGAGTTTAAGAGAGAAAAAAGGACCTTTGAAAACTTGTGGTAATGTAAAACAGGAAGAATAAGTTGACAGGCCCCAAAAGTATTTTTCTAAGTGGCAGGGCCCTCATTTTATTTTCCATTTATTTTGGGTCCATAAATTACTAATGAGGTGATTAGCAAGCACGCGGGGGCTTTTTATATTTTTAAAAACTTTGGGGTTAGGTTTTTAAACTTTCAAAACAACCTTTTGTTTTCTTTCCCTCTTACTTCTTCGTTCTTTTTCCCTCTAACTCCAACAATCGTTGAGCTTCCTCCTTCTCCCACACCTCCATCTCTTAAAAAAAAAAGACAGATTTGAAGGCATCTTTCGAAGTGAAAAAACTATTTCAAGAGCTAATATTTGAAGATTTCAGCCGAAGAACAGTTCCAGGTTACATAAGCCCTAAATTTTTTCCTATGCTGCTATCTTTCGAGTTCAAAATGGTACTTTTAATGTTTTATTTTGTGATGTTCTGAGTTTACAGTCATTGCGAAGTCCTAATTTCTTTTTATTTTGATTTTTTGTTGAGTTTCATTGTGTTTTACATGTCTTATTTGTTGATTCTTTTGAGTTTATAGTCATGGTGATGACTAGAGGAGGTTTCAGATCACTTTGGAGAGTTGACTACAGGACTTCATCTTGAAAAAGGTTAAGAACAGAGGTTATTGACCTAGATCCCAACGTAGGTGAAGTTGAAGCCCCAAAAATGAAACAACTAAAGGAGTTAATTAATGAACAACAACCAAAGAAGTTGATTATTGGATGAAAAAACAACATGAGGAGTTAAATAATAGACGAAATGAAGAACCAGATGAGTTGATTAATAGACAAAATGAAGAAGAGGCAGACAAGACGTCTCTTGATAAGATTCTCATGGAGATTGATGCATTTGAATTTGAATAAGAAGAAGAAATAGCCAATTGTGGTGCTGGAGAAGAGGAATGTGGTGAATGCGAGGCTCCGGAAGATGAGGATGGCAATAGTGATCGCCTATACGTTCATGAAAATGTCAAGTCCATTTCCGTAGAAAAGCTAGAAAGGCTCGGATTGAACTCATGGCTTTTGGAAGGCATTGATTTCCTAATCAGGATTATAGTAAGGTTTGCTATGAAGTCGTGGTTTGACTTTAAAGTTCAATTGTCAAAGCATAAACTTCTAAAAATGTTTCATAAAACTTGTTTTGGCCACTTCTTGGACCTGCCCTTACATTGGGTAAATTTAGTGGAAAGTTTGTTCATTAGCTTCTTCTACGGCAAATTAATTTTCGAAAGAAAAAGCATGAGATGTGATTTTTGATTGAGGATATGCCATGTTGTTTGGGCTAAGGGAGTTTGCATTGGTCACTGGGTTGAATTGTGGTGCCTTCTGTTATATCCCGTATTTTGAACAACGGGACAATATGAGTGAATTACGATAAGTTGGGGACAAGACTATTCCGAGATACTAGTAGAGACTTTTGTTTGTTTTAAAGGCTTGGAGCCGTGTATGATTTTATTGGCATAAAAATGTTAAGGAAACATTTGGGGTCAAATTCCATTTTTGGAAAGTATTCTATTTTTAGAAAGTGTATTATTATGTGAACAACAAAAAAAAAAAAGAAAAACAAGGGACCATGTGGCCGGCCACCTAAAAGTGCCCATGGCCACATGGATGATCAACACTTGGTAATTAAAAGATGACTTAGTCATCTTATTTCTCATTCAACACTTAAGAAATTTCAAGAAAAATCAAGAAGCTTTGAAGAGGAGAAAAAGGGCCATATTCGGCCAAACCCTTGCAAATTCAAGACCAAGAATTGATCATCAAAAAAATTATTTCTTCAAGCAAACCTACTAATTGGAGGGTGCTTAGTAACGTGGAGTTGTTGTTTCAAGCAATAGCCTACTCGTTTTCCTCTCCACCATCTTA
>NC_081343.1:31109941-31115099 GCF_029784015.1 Lycium ferocissimum | reverse complement strand
TAATTGGGTTCCAACCCTAGTAAGGAAATTAGCTACTCTGACAAAGAACAAGAAACAAAAATTTAAAATTCATAATTGCTTACTTTGAATAAAGAGGAATTGAGAATAATTGGATTGATGTTAGAACCTTGAAAACTTGAGAGTATTTTATGTTCTGAATTAAAACTAAAAATATGAGAACTCGCCGTAATAAAACCCTACTGCTTGGACTATTTATAGGTTTGGAAAATACACAAGTTCCGATTTTGCACTTTAGTCCGTCGGTATGAAATGCGGTCAAAGTAAATCCCTTTCTTGACCGTAAAGTGGTTAGACCCGAATTAAATTCCTCGGTCTGTGAAATCTCAATCTTCTAAAGTACGGACCGTAAAGTGGTTTACGGTCAAGTAAACCTCTACGTCGTCTTTCGGCTTCCAAAAAGTCGGACTTTTACAGCCTTTCATTGGTTAAATACGAGATGGAATACGGACCGTAAGGCTTGAAATACGGTCAGTAAAATGAGCTCGTAAATCACTTTTCAACTTAGGTTGGTTCTCTTATTCTTTAACACGACCATGGAATACGACCCGTATGTGGAATACGGTCCGTAAACGCATTACTGACCTGTTCTTGCACTTATTTGTGATCGAAGTCAAATCGTTCCTTTTCTGAAAAACACTAGAAAACACGTAAAATCACATAGACTCGCTTAAAAACAAGTAAAACTTATAGCTAAAAAGCATCGATTGTGGCGTAAAATCACGCCACATCAATTATGAGCATAAGAAATATGAATGAACGCAGAATGATTAATAGAATGAGTGGTGCTCGGTGGTTAGCCCCGGGTACCCGTCATGGCCCTAGTCGGGTCGTGACACCTAAATTCTTCAATAGATTTATTTTCTCTATTTCTTGTTCTTTATCCTTGTTTTTGGTTCCAAACAAGGTGGTGATAGTCATTACCTTATTTTGAGTTGCGTGTGGTGTTTCTTTATCACGTTAATTGATTTCAAGTGGTGACTTAGGGACTTTGTTGGTTCTTGATCATTCAAAAACACTTTTCTTGAAAACAAATCTGTTTTATTTCATACCCAGAACTCCAATTTCATTTCCATCATTTTACCCTCAATATTTACTTTTTTAAACGATTCAAGAGTTATTTTCATAGTTCAAACTGTCATTTTTTGTGTCGTTTTAGAATCACCTAATTCCAAGACCTGTAACTTGAGTTACG
Source organism: Lycium ferocissimum (assembly GCF_029784015.1). Lineage (NCBI taxonomy): Eukaryota > Viridiplantae > Streptophyta > Magnoliopsida > Solanales > Solanaceae > Lycium > Lycium ferocissimum. The sequence goes on along the minus strand of NC_081343.1, from coordinate 31,113,886 downwards.
TCAGTTTCTTGAATTCTGCCCATCAAGTCACTTCAAGATCAAGATCCTGATCGATTGATTCTTTGTTAATTCGAAGAATCACATCACAGTCTTATGTCTTGAGATTTCATGAACGTTGCAGAATTCATTAAACTCTTCACTGCAAAACTCCAAGTCATTGTCTGTGTGAAGCTATTTGATTTTTCGCTCCATTTGATTCTCAACCAAAATCTTCCACTCTTTAAATGCTTCAAAAGCATCACTTTTTGCCTTCAAAAAATGCACCTAAACCTTTCGTGAGAAATCATCAATAAAACTGAGAAGATGCCTCTTTTCACCCTTCGATGGAAGTTTTGAGGGACCCCATAAATCCGAATGGATGTAGTCTAGCACCCCTCCTATCTTGTGCTTGCCAGTGTTAAAGATGACTTTCTTCTGCTTCCCTAGAATGCAGTGCTCACAAAATTCAAATGTGTTGATCTTCTCATCTTTCAGGAGGTTACGGTTACTCAACATCTCTAGTTCACATGTGCATATATGACTCAATCTCATGTGCCATAATCTTGACTTGTCATCATTAGATACCTGCACTGTAGATGCATTTGCAGAGCCAACAATGGTGCTTCTGTGAATGTAAAGGCCATCCTCTAGCTTGCCTTTGACATGACTAAAGAACCTTTAGTCACGCTTCATAGTTCCTCCTTCGCTCATGTACTTCTAGCCTTGTTCATCGAGTACCCGGAGATCAAATTTTCTTCGGATTAGGAACATGACGGACTTGTGTAATAGTCCTCGCGGCTCCATCGTGGCGGCGGAGCCCAGAGGCCCACGTACCAACTATTGCGCGGTTGCAATATTTTTCATTACCACGGTTTCTCCATTTTTCTCATAGCTGCTAAACCAGTCTCTTCGGAATGTCATATGCAGAGTACAAGCAGAGTCTATCACCTATTTGTTTCCATAACTTCCGTTGTTGCACGATGTTATAAGTACACAATTATTATCAAAATCATGTACCTTTTCATTTGTGGATGCACTCGCCTTTTCCTTGGACTTTGACGTTGGGCAATCTCATTCAAAGTGTCTCTTCTTACCGCAGCCCCAACAATCTGAATTCTTCTTGTTCACACGAGGCTTTGATACGTACTTGCTTTGATTTTGTTCCTTCCACTGATTGGCTAGTTCGGCTTGTCTGAAAAGAGCCTTGCCGATCATCTCTCTCTCATTCAAAATGCCTCCTCACATCACTAGAGTTAAGTGCTTGCCGCACTTGCTCAAGGTTGATAAGGTCCTTGATATACATCAATGAATTCTTGATATCGATATCACGAAGTCAATGAAAATAGCAACGAAAACACAGCATGCAAGCGTCTGCTCGTCCTTTTTAATTCCTTGTCCGTAAGTCCGTGATAAGCTTATGGAACGCGTATAAATGATCTTGTAACGAAGTACCTGACCCCATCTTAAATGTGTGAGGACTCCATTGTAACAACATTCTTGTGTCACAGATCAGTCCTTGTAAATCCCTTGTAGCTTGTCCCATAACTTCTTGGCCGTCTCTTTGGCACTTGTACACTTCACAAAGTATGTTAGGTGCAAGGGACAGTTGGATTACACTCAATGCATCCCCTTCAATCTTCTTCACATCGGAAGCCGATGTACCATCGGGATATTTTTTTGTCAATAGCATGGATTGAACCTTCTCTTAGCAATAATGCTATCATCTGGATCTTCTAGATATTGAAGTTTTTGCGCCAACTGAATCTATTGATTTCAAACTTCATGGAACTCAACTTTGCTTGTTCTTCCTTCTAGGATCTTCAGAGATTCCTAATGCTCTAATACCAACTGTTAGCGGAAACGTAAAAGAATGATGCGAGATTTAACGTGGTTCGGATCAAAATGATCCTACGTCCACCAGAGAACAGTTGCCTTTATATTATTAATAAAGAAAGGGGAGAGATCCCAATTACACCTAAGAGAATTACTCTCTCAACTCTCCACTCACTATAAAAGATTTATGAATTTTGAGATGATGAACAAAGAAGAATTGCCTCTTCTTTTATAGGCAAACAATGACTTGGGCTCCAAGTGTGCTACATGGGCATTTCAATTCTTCTCCACATCTTAGCATCCTTTGGCTCCAAGCAACGCATCCTTTGGCTCCAAGTAATAGAAAATCATCCAACTAAAATTGGCACATGAGTTTTCCTATCACATAACAAAAACCAACCCTTTCACCTCATTTGCCACACATAAAATATTATTTGCAATCATTGTCGTCACAATTTTTCGTCTTAAATCATTTCGGGACATCATTTCTTTTATACACCGAGCTCTTTATTTCCATGCTTGAATATGACCAAATCGTTCAGGCTTGGGTAAATTTGCTCATGTTGGACGGTTCAATTTCCCATTCCAAAAATACGGGGTATTATAGCTTGGACTATATTTCATTCAAATAAATGTCAAACCTCGACGAAACTTATTTTCTTCAATTCATTTGACTTCTAATCCTTATGCATATCCGCATTATCATTCTAACCATCTATAAGCTTGGGGATAACCTCATTTTCTGCTACTTATGTCGTCTAAGTTGCACGCTTTCTAATGTACGAAAACACGAGATGTAACAAGTGAGATCCCAGCTAATTAAAGCATATCGAAGGTTGACAATAGAATAGGATGGTGGAAGGAAAATAGTGATCTTGTACTTGTCTAAATATTTCTTCCTTATGAGGGGTATGAAGTTCACAGTGCCATTCAACAAACATCGGATTACCAAAAAAAAACACATTAAGAAGCAGAGTGAAAAGAGAAAGGCGAGAAAGGGTGTAAAATCGCGCCAAATGGGCCTGAGAAAATATGCATTTCACCCGACTACAGTAAAGTCTGCGTTAAAGTCATCAAGATCATCACTATTTCTGATGTTGCAAACTCCCAGATTCCTCTATAAAATTTAACAAAAAGAAGTAGTGAATAAAATCTGAATCTGACACCTAACCATTAAGTGACATCATATATTGGTGTCTAAATTATTCCATAGCCACTTTGTCCTTCGATCAATGATGGCCTAAATCATTCCATCCAACAAAGGGGATTGCTTCATATGTCCATGCTTGTAATGGAATGTAACACATCATAGGGTCAACTGAATACCAATGGTCTATAATAAAATGATATTGGTATGGATAACTTACGATCAATGTCCATGGGAATCCAAAAAGACAATAAGTTGGTCTTGTAGTCAGGTCATTTTTGAATGGTTTAAACAATATCAACATGTCCACCTTGTTCGTCAAGTAATCCAATATCAGATCAAAGCTTATCTTTCCCCAACGATATTTGTTAAAGCGCGGTAACGAATCAACCAAGCTTATCCATTTCGTCTCAACTATTTTAGACTAGTCATGTGCCAATAAAATGCAGCGAACAAACCACAACAAGGACACCTTATGCTTGTCCAGTTTGGTCAATTTTTTGTTTTCCAAGCTTTCACAAGTAAATCCTGGGTAACACCTGATTTAACTTTTTTATAGAACTTGTCACCTTTTCTATGGACCTTATTCGACCTCTTTCCACTATGGAAGGTGTCACGACCCAACCCCGTAGGCCATGACTAGTGTCCGAATTAGACACTCGTACGCACACGACACTTTCAAATCGGCCTACTAAACTCGCATGAAATACAAATGGTCACACATAGTCTCAAATTATCGCATAAGAACGAACATATATCATAAAAACGGCGAGGCCGTCATAATGTACATAACATATCAAAATACGCATATGCGTGACAGAGGGCTGCCCGGCGAGCCAGGACCGCCCAAACATAAAGCTACGAATACGTACGAAAATACGGGGAACAACCATAACCACATACATGTCTACGGACCTCAAACGGAGTAAGAATCATATGACGGGACGGGCCCCGCCGTCCCGAATGAATAATTTTACATATGCAAA
>NC_081343.1:31057916-31109841 GCF_029784015.1 Lycium ferocissimum | reverse complement strand
TCTTTCTCCCAATTAGACCAAAAATTTATGTACCAAACCTTGCTCAACTTTCCTTCAAAGCCTCGGAAGCTTAATCTCCTTAGTTCACTTGTTTTTCAATCATTCTATAACCTGTTACGTGAACTCGAACTCTTAAAATTATAAAACGAGCACCTATGATCTGGCATCTTCTTGACAATAAATCCGATGTCTGCAATTGCATAGCTAACACCTAAAAAAATTTAACGTGCAGAACTACGGGGTGTAACAGGCTGCTTGAATCCGAGAGTGCCAAGTATAAGGAGAGAATGAGGGTGTTCGAGCGAAAAATCGAGGACAGGGCCCGAATATGCGACAAGTTGAAAACCGAACTTGAGGAGACGGCCGAGGCTAATGATCTTCTCAAAGCCGAGCTTGAGTCGGCCACTCAATTCCAAAAGATCCTCGATGAAGAGAGGGATAAATTAGTGGCCAAGCTGGCCCGGGCTGAGGCTGATTTGGCAGAAGCCCTGAGGAGTGTGGAGGCTGCCGAGGCTTATTCCACGATTGCGGTAGAGTATGAACGGTGGAAGTCTCAGAGGGTCACCCTTGAGCAAGCCAAACGTGGCTTTGCCGATCTCCCGGCCCTGATACTCGAGGCTAAAAGGACCGAGGAAGAAGCCAGAAGAGCCCTCAATACTGACTCCGAAGACTCCGAGCGGACGCTGTCCGAATTACTGGATCCAGCCACACCGGATAGACCAGTATTCGTATTTAGCCTTTATTTTTATTTTTTTTTGCCTTTTTGGCTTTGTTTTTTCAACTTTGTAGGAATTTCAAGTGTAAAAAACCTACATGTATGACATGTGAATTTTTCTTGTTGACTCTTTATTCTTTTTCTTGAATGCTTGTTATGACTGTTGCCCGAATTGCCGGTCCGTTATAAGGACAAGCAGAGACTTCGGAGTCACCTTTTCGGATTATGCTTATATTTTGGCTTTTCTCTTCGTCCGGCACGTTTTGTCCGGGAATTGGATCGAGTGGTTTGCCCGTGGGACTTATTTATGCTTTGTGAATTCAGACGTCTCCGAATCACTTTAGGCATTTTTAGGGCCGATATTTTTTGGCTATTAACTTTTTGTAGATTAGGTTCGGACACCTGAATCCCTGCCTTACCAATTTCTGATGTAGCAGTCCCCATTCGAGGGTGTTTAAGATTTTGGCTCGGTTCAATGTGACCTTGTTGCCTTTGTCGAATTTCGACTGTAGTGCCGAGTAGGTATATGAATAAAGCGGGCGTCGAATTTCGGAATCTCCGGGTAGTGTGCTTTAACAAGAAGACATATCCGAAATGCAATAATCCGAATTTTCAATAATCTTTGTAAGTATTTGTACGTACATGATATATGAGGACTTTGTCCGTTTCCTTCGTTTTTACCGTAGCAATTTCTAAGTGGACACGATTCGTTCGATCGTTTTTGTCCTTACATCAAAACCTAATACGTTTAAGGTCCGATTTTGGTTTTGCCGTAGCAAATATTAAGTGGACACGATTCATTCTGATCGTTTGGTCCTTATATCAAAACCTAACACAGAAGGTCCAGTTTTCGAGGACCCAACGGTGTTCTGCTTTGTTGAGCTCCTCCGTTTTCAACTAACCGGGGTAAACCTCGATGTGGGTATAGTAGTCCTCTAGTACTTATTCGAGCTGCAAAATCAGGTAAGCACTATCAAGTCCGCACTCGTAGGGTGTGGCCCCGAGTTTCCGGGCATTTGTCCTCGTCTTATTCTAGTAACACGTTGTACTTGTTGCCTCATTAAAAATCTTGTCGGAAAACCCATTTTGGGACAAAATCGTACTAAGGAAAAGAGTGCAACACGTGTTTTCAGACCTAACACCTAACTTTATCCGGTACTCGACTTCCTGCAAAAAAAAAAAAAGGTTAATAAATGAACAAGTGTCCATACCTTAGCAGTAGTATCTCTTCAAATGAACCACATTCCAGTTATTGCGCAACCGTTGCCCGTCCATGGATTCCACCGGTACGATCCTTTCGTTACCTTGTTATCTTGTACGGCCCTCCCGCTCGGACCGAGTTTTCCATCGTTGGGATTCTTGGTATTCAAAGTAACTTTCCGAAGCACCAAGTCCCCAACTTGGAAATGTTGAAAATTGGCCCTCCGATTATAGTACCTTTCCATTCTCTCCTTCTGGGCTGCAATACGGACCAACGCATTTTCGCGAAGTTCATCCGTGAGATCGAGTTTTACGGCCATGGCCTCCTCGTTTGACTCCTCGGTGGTGTACCTGAATCGGAGACTCGGTTCACCAACTTCTACGGGAATGAGGGCTTCGGACCTGTAGACCAACGAGAAGGGTGTTTCTCCCATGCTTGATTTCGATGTGGTTCTGTAAGCCCACAATACCTTCGGTAATACTTCCCTCCAGTGATGCTTAGATGTTTCAAGTCTTTTCCTCAGATTTTGAATTATTGTTTTATTCGTGGATTCCGCCTGTCCGTTTGCACACGGGTGATATGGAGTTGATACGATTTTCTTGATCTTCAACCCTTCGAGGAAATCATTGACTTTGCCGCCAACGAACTGAGGACCGTTATCACAAGTTATCTCGGCCGGGATGCCGAAACGACAAATAATGTGGTCCCATATGAAGTTGATAACTTCCTTTTCTCTAATCTTTTCGAAGGCCTGCGCTTCAACCCATTTGGAGAAATAGTCAGTCATAAACAAAATAAAATCGGCCTTACCTGGTGCTCATGGAAATGGACCAACAATGTCCATTCCCCATTTCATAAAGGGCCAAGGTGATATCACCGAGTGCAGCAACTCTCCGGGCTGATGAATCATCGGGGCATGTCTTTGACACCCGTCACATTTCCCGACAAAATTCTCCGAATCTTCCTCCATCCGATTCCAGTAGTAACCGGCTCTGATAATTTTCCGGACTAGGGCTGAAGCACCGGAGTGATTGCTGCAGGTCCCCTCGTGTACTTCTTTCATCACATACTCGGTTTCTCCAGGACCCAAACACTTGGTCAGGGGTCAGAAAAAAGACCGTCGATACAATTGACCGTCTACCAAGCAAAACCGCGCTGCTTTTGTCCTTAGTGACCGTGATTCTTTTGGGTCACTCGGGAGCTTTCCGTCTTACAAGTAGTCGATGTATTTGTTACGCCAATCCCAAGTTAAACCCATTGTGTTTATTTCAGCATGCCCATTTTCTATCGCCGAATTCATCAAGTGCACCACAGTCCCGGGGTTGATTTCTTCCCCTTCGACTGAAGATCCCAAATTAGCCAATGCATCGGCTTCGCTATTCTGCTCCCTGGGTACATGCTGCATGGTCCATTCTTTAAACCGGTGAAGTATCACTTGGACTTTTCCAGATATCTTTGCATCCGTTCGTCTTTAACCTCGAAGACGCCATTCACCTGGTTAACGACCAAGAGAGAGTCGCATTTTGCTTCAATTATTTTGGCCCCCATACTCCGAGCTAATTCCAAACCTGCAATCATAGCCTCATACTCGACTTCATTGTTAGTCAATTTAACAGTTCTAATGGATTGCCGAACCGCATCCCCGGCAGGGGTTCTAAGAACGATTCCTAGCCCGGAACCCTTAAGGTTTGAGGCCCCGTCCGTGTGTAGCGACCAAATACCCGAGGCTTTTCCCGAGGTTAGCAGAAGTTCTTTCTCAACCTCGGGGACCATGGCCGGGGTGAAGTCTGCCATAAAGTCGGCTAAGATCTAGGACTTGATGGCCGTCCGAGGCTTGTATTCGATATCATATCCGCTAATCTCTACGGCCCATTTAGTTAGTCTACCCGATAATTCCGAATTATGCATGATGTTCTTTAGAGGGTAAGTAGTCACTACACATATCGGATGGCATTGAAAGTAAGGCTTGAGCTTTCTAGAAGCACTTACTAATGCCAATGCCAACTTTTCAAGATGGGGATAACGGGTCTCCGCATCCCCCAAAGTTCTACTCACATAATATATGGGGAATTGTGTACCTGATTCTTCTCGGACCAAAACACCACTTACCGCTACCTCGGACACGGCAAGGTAGAGAAAAGCTGCTCATCCGCTTTGTGTGTAATAGAGGGCTGCATCTGGACAAGTACCCTTTCAATTCTTGTAAGGCTTTTTGGCATTCCGGTGTCCAGGTGAAGTCATTCTTCTTCCTTAATAAGGAGAAGAAACGGTGACTCTTGTCCGAAGATCTCGATATGAACCGACTCAGCGCCGCTATCCTTCCGGTAAGCCTCTGCACTCCTTTGACGTTATTTACCACCTCGATATCCTCGATTGCTTTGATCTTGTCCGGGTTGATTTCAATCTCCCGGTTAGACACCATGAAACCCAGGAACTTGCCCGACCGGACACCGAAGGCGCATTTCTCCGGGTTAAGCTTCATGTTGTATTTTCGGAGCACATCGAAGGTTTCCTGCAAATGTTTTAAATGGTCCTCTGCTTCCAGGGACTTGACAACCATGTCATCAATATAAACTTCCATTGTTTTTCCTATCTGTTCTTCGAACATCCCATTAACTAGGCGTTGGTAAGTTGCACCGGTATTTTTTAATCTGAAGGGCATGACATTGTAGCAGTAAGTCCCATACCGGGTAATAAAGGATGTTTTCTCTTGATCCTCCGGGTGTATCCGGATTTAGTTATACCCGGAGTAAGCATCGAGAAAACTTAACATCTCTTGCCCGGCCGTTGCATCGATCATTCTATCGATGTGAGGCATCGAAAATGAATCCTTCGGGCATGCTTTGTTTAGGTCCTTATAATCAATGCACATTCGAAATTTATTACCTTTTTTCGGCACCACCACTACGTTAGCTAGCCAATCCGGGTATTTTACCTCCCGAATAGAGCCTATTTTCAAAAGCTTTATTACCTCATCCTTTACGAAGGCGTGCTTCAGTTCTGCAAGGCCTCCGCTTCTGCTTCACTGGGGAAAATCTCCCGTCGAAGCTGAGCTTGTGAGTTGTTACTTCCGGCGGCACACCTGTCATATCTATATGCGACCATGCGAAACAATCGGCATTAGCTTGAAGGAATTTAATTAACTTGTTCCTGAGCTCCGAGGTTAACCCCGTGCCCAGGTATACCTTTCTATCCGGTAGATATTCAAACAAGATGACTTGCTCCAACTCCTCTACTGTAGACTTGGTTGCATCCGAGTCATCCAGCAAGACGAATGATCTGGGTATACCGAAATCATCCTCTTTATGCCCCGGGTCCAACCCCTTCTGCTCCGTTGTCGAACCCGTGCACGGTAGTTGCTATTTGGAGTCCTTGCCCCCGGTTGACTCTTCTTCTTTTTTATCCGGTTTTTTGGGAAGAGGTGACGCTTCCTCGACCGCGAACATCTCTCTTGCAGCGGGTTGTTCTCCCCGGATGGTTTTTATCCCCTCCGGGGTCGGGAATTTCAGCAGCTGATGTAACGTCGATGGCACGGCTCTCATGCTATGTATCCATGGTCTACCCAGCAATGCATTATACTTCATATCCCCTTCAAGTACATAGAACACCGTTTCTTTGAATAGTGCCATCAATGTTGACCGGCAAAGAAATCTCACCCTTCGTGGTTTTACTCACCATATTGAACCTGCTGAGCACTCGGGCTACCGGTACGATCTGATCGAGTAGCCTTAGCTGTTCAACCACTCTCCACCGGATGATGTTGGCTTGTGATTTAAAAATAAGAATAGAAATTACCAACGCATCATTGTGCAGTTGAATGATGCCTTCTGTATCCTCATTGCTGAAAGAGATGAAGCCCTCGGGTACATAATCTTGGCTGCGCTTCTCACGAACAATGGAAACCTTTGTCCGTTTCATCACCGGCCCTCTAGGAGCATCAGTACTCCCAATTATCATGTTGATTATATGCTGAGGTTCTACCAGTTCAACCCGTTTGTTTGACTCCCTTACCTTGTAGTGACCTTTAGCCCGCTCACTCAGGAATTCACGAAGGTGACCATTTTTCAGTAAACGGGCCACCTCCTCTCTTAATTGGCGACAGTATTTAGTTCTGTGCCCATGAGTTCCGTGATATTCACATATCATGTTCGGATCCCGCTGACCGGGATCTGATCTCAATGGTCTCGGCCACCTTGCTTCTGCGATACGACCTATGGCCGAGATGAGGTCCGAGGTATTGACACTGAAGTTGTATTCCGATATCCTTGGTGGGTCCCTGTTGGTAGCCGAACTTCCGAAATCACTTCTAAATGACAGACCTAGACTATTCGATGGCCGCTCGGTTCGTTTGTCTCCCCAGCTGGAGAATTGACCGGGACCAATCCTCGATTTTTTCGATCTGAAGCTTGGCTTTTCTGAACGAGAGTATGGCCGATATCTTTTCCTCGACGGTCTTGACTCCGGATCGTAATTTTTCCTCAATCTCTCAGAGCTTTTGTTCATAATTATGGGCCCCGGGGGAAGTTCGAATTGGTCATCCTCTACCCAAATCTTTAATTCGTATCTATTGTGGACATTGCCCAGGTCACAGCCTCGTAATCCAGCAAGTTTTCCTTTAGTTTGAACCAGGCCGTCGAACTCCGAGGATTGAGTCCTTTGGTAAAAGCTTGTGCAGCCCATTCCACCGGAACTGGAGGGAGCTCCATCCGTTCCCTTTGGAACCGGTTGAAAAATTCACGCAATAACTCATCATCCCTTTGGGCTATCCGAAAAATATCCGCCTTATGGGCCTGCACCTTTTTGGCACCGGCATGAGCTTTTATGAACGCATCCGCGAGCATTTCGAAAGAAGTGATTGAATGCTCGGGCAGATGGTCGTACCAGGTCAATGCTCCCTTTGACAGAGTTTCTCCAAACTTTTTCAATAACACGGATTCAATCTCATCCTCTTCAACATCATTGCCTTTTATGGCACAGGTGTATGAAGTCACGTGTTCCTGAGGGTCCATTGTGCCTTCATATTTCTGGATATCCGGCATTTTGAACCTCTTCGGGATCAATTTCGGAGTCGCACTCGGAGGAAAAGTCCTCTGTATGTACCTCTTCGAATCCGGTCCTTTCAGAATGGGGGGAGCCCCCGGGATCTGGTCCACCTGAGAGTTATATATTTCCACCCTCTTCTCGGTTGAGTCTACCCGCTTCGCCAATGTTTCGAGCATTTTCAGTACTTCGGTGGACGAACCAGCTCTGGACCCATTGCTCTCGACCATCCGTGCTTCGTCCCTTCTGGGTTCGGCAATACCTTTCGTCTTCTCCGGAGCTGTTTCATCATTTTTGCCTTGCAACTGGGCTATTGCGACTCCTTGTTCGGCGATAGCTGCTCTCTGTTCCTGCAACATTTCAAAAATTGGTCGTAAGTTAATATCATCCGGGGTATTCGGCACTTTCTGGCCTTGTGCCCGGGACAAAGTAATTGAATTGTGAGTATTTAAGGGATCGGTGGCCGGCTGGGCGGCATTCTCCTGGTTCACGGTGTTCTGTCGGTTTAGGCCCTCCCTCGAATCAATGGGGTTTGGGTCGATGGGTTCCGCTGGTAATCCCCGTAGCCCACTGTTCTCGTTTTCGGCCACAATCTCGTTGTTGTTGACGTGACCAGATTATCCACTGCTTGCCATTTGGTCCGTTTTCACAGAGACGAACAAAAGATTGAAAAAATCTTAATGGGTGAGCGATAGAAATCGAGATCAAAGACCACTATTATCCTAGCCCCACGGTGGGCGCCAAACTGTTTACCCCGAAATTAGGTAATAAGTTGAATTTGTAAGTGAGGTATAGGATATGTGGACAAACTTTAATCTATTTTGATTTTTGGGGAAATGTATATGTAAATTCGTGTACAATGACTTATATATATAAATATATGTGTTAACTTGGACGAATATGTTAATATTATGGATTCAAGCTAAATATATATGTATATTGTGGTACTATATCGTATTGGGTGGATGAATCAAGCCAAAGAACACTACAAATCCGGATCAAAATTAGAGAGAGAGAGAGAGAGAGCTTCAATATAATTTCTATTACAATGTTCTAGATCTGAAAAAAGCTAACCCTTAAAAGTAGGGAAGTGCCCCCTATTTATAGTTTTGCCCTATGGGCCTTTCATACAACATAAAACCCTTTTAAAATAAAGAAAGCCCTAAAAGGATAAGGTTGGGTCGTACGGTCTGACACCCGTACGATTGGCAGCATTATGTGGCAGAACGGTCTTGACACGTGGCAATTGAATAACTGATCAACCGGACTAACGGCCACGATCAACTCGGCCATGGAGAAACCGGACTAACGGCCACGATCAACTCGGCCATGGAGAAACCGGACTAACGGTCACGATCAAATCGGCCATGGAGAAACCGGACTGGCTGTGATGAGGAGTTTGCACCGGATAAATCGGACCTTACGGTTTTCCTCCAACTTCTTCTGATCAACCACTTCTGATGCAATACCCCCGGTCTGAGCGCTCGTGCTTGTTTCTTCCTAACCTTGATCCCCGGTCTCACCGGTCTAGCATTAATCCGACTTTTACCGTATACAAAAAGTTTCCACCTAAAATTGGCCCTAAATTCCTATGATTCAACACTCATACAAACTAAAAGCCTAAAGTTGTTTACTTCCTTTCTGTTCATTTTTACTTGTCCTCTATGACTTGACACACTCTTTAAGAATTAATGAATGAAGTATATATTTTACAATAATATCCATATTAATTGGAGTATATTGTATAGTCTAATAGACTTGGGAAATTATATGAAAATGAGTAATTAATGTGAAGGGTAAAACAAAGAAAAAAAAATGTCTTTCTCTTGATATGCTAAAGTAGACAAGTAAAAGTAATTTTTTTTTTTAGTATAGTAGATAAATTAAAGTATTTTTTTTTTTTTTTAGTATAATAGACAAGTAAAAGTGAACGTAGGGAGTACTTATGAAATAATATTTTTTTACTTACTTAATTAACTAAACATCAGAAAATATATAAGAAAATTACTTATTTTCTATGAATCTTTTTCATGAAAAACAATTTTCCTTTATACCAAACACATCTAAAGGAACTAAGTTACGTTTCTGCTTTGTTTTCGTGTAAGTCAAGACATTAGATTACAAGGAGCGTGGGAGAGCAGGTGAAGAATCATTGATGAGACGGACTGAGTAGAATCAAATGATTAAAAGAAAGAATAGGAAGTGAGTTTATGAACTTTCTTTTCATTACACACACGAACAGAGGATGCATGGCATGCACACCACTATCTTTGGTTCAACACATACACACACACATGTATGCAATTTTTTTAAAAATCAAGAGAATGAAAGGGAAGAAATTAAGAACATACTAGCAGGGGCGGATCTACGTATATCCCAGGGTGTTCATCCGAACCCACTCAGTCAAAAAATTACACTGTTTATATAACGCCAAAATTTTATTTTATGTGTATATATTTAATATTGAACCCCCTCAACACAAACGAAAGGTGCAGCTCAGTGGCGCAGGGGGTTCAGAGTTGTACGATCCACGCGGGTTCGAACCGCTGCAGCCAGGGGCGGATCTACGTATATCCCAGGGTGTTCATCCGAACCCACTCAGTCAAAAAATTACACTGTTTATATAACGCCAAATTTTTATTTTATGTGTATATATTTAATATTGAACCCCCTCAACACAAACGAAAGGTGCAGCTCAGTGGCGCAGGGGGTTCAGAGTTGTACGATCCACGTGGGTTCGAACCCCTGCAGCCCCGCTTACAACATTTTCTGAACATTTTATTTCAGTTGTTTCATTAACAAAACGACGTAGTTTAGTAACGTTATATTTACTTAAAATAAATGGACAAAACGGTGTAATTTTGTAGGGGGACAAGTCTAATTGGATTCAAATCCCTAAATAAGTCAAATACTAAACAAACCAAAGGTTTTCTTTCTCTTCTCATCCGTCACTGTGCAGTGTCCACACCTTTCTTTCTTTTTTTTTTTTTTTTTTTTTGCTCAGTTATGTTTGCTGATTTAGCCATTGCTGGCTGTCAACGTCGTCCTCTCCTTAACGTCGGTCGTCTCTCTGATCTCTGTTCATGGCTTCTTCAGTAAGTTCTTAGTTCCCTCCTTTCTCCATTTTTTTTATCTTTTCTAAAATTCTATATATTTGCTTTATTGCATACCCTCTTCATAGTTCATACCCCACTTGTGAGAATAAATACTGGGTATGTTGTTGTTGTTGTAATTTTGTATATTTGCTATAAAGTTTAGCTCGATTGCTTCAAATTTCCCGGAGTGACTGAGAATTGATCGAATACTGCAAAATTTTCTCTCTTGCTTTGTAGATTATACCCATGAAGTATATTTTGTATTTGAAGATATGATAGTTGAAAATGTCATTCTACTAATCAGTTGATCATTTTGGGAAATATTATAATGACTCACTTTAGTTTCATGTATAATTAATTAGTGTACTGTGTAGAGATTAGATTTCTTGCTGTGTTTAAATTACTTATTTTAGGAAGAACAATTTATTCTAGGAAGAAGGAACTAAATGAGTAAAATTGTCTACAAAACTGTTTATTTCTTTTAAGTTCTAACAAAATTCTTACTTTTTACGATTCAGTCTCAACGTTCAGTGAAGAGGTATTTTACCAAAGTACCGAAATCAAGTGTAGCTTCTTCTAGTCAACCTAACCAGGAAGCAAATGCCAACCATTCAGAAGTACCATTACCTTCTTCTCAAGAATTTGATTTGAGTACTTTAAATTATGATCCGGGTGAAAGAACCCCAATCTTGGACTATCATCCAAACCATCGTGATGTTATTAGAAGAGCATACCTTATTAATGGTCCTTGTCAACCTCGGTTGCTTCAGCATGAGTATCCTCAAACGAATATTTCTGGATCAATGCGTCGTTTTAATTCTGAATGGTTTGATGATGTATATCATGATTGGTTGGAATATAGTGTTAGTAAAGATGCAGTCTATTGTTTGTATTGTTATCTATTTAAAGGCTACAACACCAATCAAGGTGGGGGTGAAATATTTTCAATTGTTGGGTTTAAGAGTTGGCAGAAAAAGAAGAATCTTGGAAAACATATTGGTCTACCGAACAGCCCACATAACCAGTCAAAAAAGAAATGTCAAGATTTATTGCGGGTACAACAGTCTATTCATTTTGCACTTGAGATGCAATTTAGTCAATTTAAGCATGCGTATTTGGTCCGCTTAAGTGCTTCAGTTGATGTAGTAAGACTTCTTATAACTCAAGGATTGGCATTTCGAGGTCATGATGAATCTAAATCATCACTTAGTAGGGGTAATTTTCTTCAAATTCTCTCATGGTATGCGAAAAAGTGTGATAATATTCGTGATTATGTACTGGAACATGCTCCTCAAAATGATCAAATGACTTCTCCAATGATTCAAAAAGATATTGTGAGTGCTTGTAAGATAGAAACAATTAAAGCTATTCTTGAGGAATTAAATGGTGACTACTTTTCTTTACTAGTTGATAAGTCTTTTGATATGTCACGCAAGGAGCAAATGGCTATTGTCTTACGATATATTGATAGAAATGGATTTGTGATGGAGCGGCTTCTTGACATTGCTCATGTTCAAGATACTAGTGCTTTATCTCTAAAGAGGGCAATTGTTAATTTACTTGCTCAACATTCCTTAAGTCTATCATATGTGCGTGGACAATGTTACGATGAGGCAAGCAATATGCAAGGTGAGATCAATGGCCTTAAAATGTTGATTAGGCAAGAAAGTAGGTTGGCCCATTCCATTCATTGCTTTGCTCATCAACTTCAACTAACTCTTGTTGCGGTCTCGAAAAAATGTATTGAAGTGGGAAAACTTGTAGTGTTGGTTTCAAATATTTTGAATGTATTAGGATCTTCTTTTAAGCGTATGGATGAATTTCGAGATTCTCAAAAAGAAAGAATTCAAGAAGCATTAGATTTGGGTAAGCTTACAACCGGTAGGGGCTTGAATCAAGAACTTGGTCTTTCAAGAGCTTGTGATACGCGTTGGGGATCTCATTTTAAATCTTTCAACAATTTTATTCTTATGTTTGGCTCTATTCTTAATGTTCTTGAATCACTTGTTCTTGATGCACGATTATTGGATGAAAGAGCCAAGGCAATGGGATATCTCGAAGCTTGTCGAAGAGGTTGCGTTCATGTTGCATTTGATGAGTGATGTTTTAGCAATCACAAATGAGCTTAATAAATGCTTACAAAAAAAGGAGAAAGATTTGGCGAATGCCATGTTACTTGTTGAAGTAGCAAAAATAAGGTTGCAATCGTATAGGGATGAGGAATGGGATTCTCTTATTGCTAGGGTGTCTTTGTTTTGTATCAAGCATGAAATTTTGGTACCTAACTTTGAGGAGCCATATGTTAGCTCTTTAAGATCACGAAGGAGACTTGGTGACAATAAAGTCTCTCATCATTATCGTGTTAAGGTATTTTGCAATATTATTGATTGGCAACTTCAAGAACTTAAAGATCGTTTTGGCTAAGCGACGACTGATTTGCTTCATGGAATTTCTTGTTTGAATCCAATTGACTCGTTTTCAATTTTTGATATCAGGAAAATAATGAAAATGGCTAAATTATATCCCGATGACTTTAATGAATTCAATATGGGTTCTCTTGAGAATCAACTTGCAAGTTACATTATTGATGTCCGTGATGTTGATGAAAGGTTCTTCAATCTAAAAGGGCTTTGTGATCTTTCGAAAAAATTAGTTCAGACAAAGAAGCATTCAAATTATCCTCTTGTATTCCGCTTAGTGAAACTTGCTTTGCTTCTGCCGGTTGCACCGCATCCGTTGAAAGAGCTTTTTCAGCAATGAAGTTTATCAAGAATGACTTGCGGAGTCAAATGAGTGATGATTTTTTTAGCGGTTGTTTGGTGCCTTATCTAGAAAAAGATGTATTTGATAATATTTCTAATGATGCTATTATTAAGACATTTCAAGATATGAAACCTCGTAGAGTACAATTGTAAAACTCCATGGTTCTTGCTTGTGTAGTCTAACTTAGTTTCTTTGTTTTTGCTTCAAAAGCTCCAAGCTTTTACTTTTGTAATATGGCATCTTCATATTGCCTTTGTTAATGGAAACTTCTTACTTTATTAGCTTTTGCTTAGTTTATTACCTTTATTGTGAAATTTTATTCTGATATTTTTCTTCATCATGAGCGGAGGTGCCTTCACCCAGCGTCGAGGTTTATGTACGCCTCAAGCAGGCCTTTGACAACACTATTCTAGCTTCGAGCATGATTTTTAGTAGGGGTGTACAAAGTAAACCGACAAACCGCACCAAACCGATAAACCGAGTCAAACCGAGAAAAAAACCCGACTAGTGGTTTGGTTTGACTTGGTTTGGTGTTGAGAAAAAAAACCCGATCATAATTGGTTTGGTTTGGTTTTAACTAAAAAAAGTCAAACCGAACCAAACCAACCCGATATTACATGTATTCAATTTTTAAAATATTTTATACATAAAAATATTTATTTGTAATGGAATTTATAAATATTTCTTTTATTTTTTCGTAGTTTTTTTTTATCTATTATCATATTATTCAAGCTTGAACTTAGAATTTTGAATGTCAATAAGTTTTATATCCTATGGATATTTGTAACTCAAATAAAGTTCAAACCAAAACCAAATTTCAACACTAACGCTAACAAAAGAAATTCAATTTACCACTAGGACTGACAATAATGTTGGATATCTATTCTTTAGTTTTGCATAATTAGTTTATAAAGTGAAAATACATAACTTAAGTTTTTTTCTTTGTCATGTAATTAATACTTACTAGCCGTGCTTATTTTAGCATGACTTAGTATTTTTAGATTATGGTCATTTTCTTTATGGCCTGTTAATTAGCAATATTTATTTTAATCGATTTTATTAGTTTTTGTTGAATATTTTAATGCAATGTCATCACTCTTCTCACATTTTGTGTTATTTTCTTAAGAAGCACCTTAATTATATAGTTGTATCTTACTAGGACAGAAATATTTGAAGTAAAAGTTAGATGTATTGTATCAAGACTATTAAAAAAAAAAACCCGAAAAACCCGAGAAAACCGAATAACCCGAGAAAACCCGAGGTTGAAAAACCCGAATTTTATTGGTTTGGTTTGGTGTATAAATTTAAAAACCCGACGAGATTGGTTTGGTTTGGTGTTTAAAAAATCCGAACCAACCCGGTCCATGTACACCCCTAATTTTTAGTATTGTCTGTGCAAGAGTGATGCTTGATTTATTATATAGGAATTAGTTCCTATGTGTAGTTCTGCTTTGATTTCTAACAATTTGCTACATTGATGACATTGTCTCGTATATAGAAGCTCTTCCGAACCATTTACGGAGGAAGTATGCCTTATCGCGTGATTTAGATAAAAGTCCAAGGTATTACTTATATTCCAAATTTTATATATTATTGGACTATTAAGGTTCTCTCATGCAAGTTAGTTGCTTTCTGACTTTCCATTGCTATGTGCTTCATTAAGTATACTTTATGTATTTAAGTTATTCCTGATCCGACCCGCTCATTTGTCAACACAAGCATGCTTATTTTATTTTTTGAACCCCCTGAATAGAAATCCTGCCTCCGCCACTGCATACTAGACGGGTGCATTCATGTTGGAAAAATATAATCTTGTAGAACTTTGGTTGCACAATGCTGTTATTACTTGAAGAATTCCCAAGGGAAGAGCCTTCACCACTTTGCCTTTGGAACTTGGTTGCCACGACTGTTCTATGTTAATGGAGCTACAGGATGATATAGATATAGTAATAGCAGCAACACCAATTTCCTTGTTTTTTAAATTTTCAATAGTGTCAGGGTGCACTGTCCGGAGTGGTAGGTAAATGAACGGTCTCACTATCCCGATTTTTGTAAAACTCTTTCTATATTTATCATCTTCTTTTCATATTTAGAAAATTAATGTACGGAAAAGGGCCAAATATACCCCTATACTATCTAAAAAGGGTCAAATATAACCCCTGTTATACTTTAGGTCCAAATATACCCCTGTCGTTATACTTTGAGTTCAAATATACCCCTGCCATTATATTTTAGGTCCAAATATACCTATCATTTTTAACGGAGGAACACGTGTCATAATTCTATTGGCCTATTTTAAATTATTCCCTAATTAATTAAAATTCAACTCATAACCCGATATCCAATTAAAAAGTCTATACCCATACCCGGTATCCAATTAAAATGGAAGTTTTGCTCCCTTCTTCTTCTTATTCAAGCGATTCATAATTTTACCACAACAAATGGACCAAAATTAAATTGGTAATTTGCACAGACCAATACTTAAACGAGCATTTTATCTTATTCATTCTTATTTTTGTCTTAGTATTCAACTTATATACTGACCACAGATCCAAAAGCTTGTTAATCTATTGAAAAATGTATTGCAGCAAAGAATCAATTGAAGATTGAAAGGTCTTATACGATCTTCAATCCCTTAAGTGATTTTCCATCATAAATATAATGAATGATTCTATAGATAACTTGTTGGATACCGGATGGGTTTTTTAATTGAATACAGGGTCATGGGTTGGATTTTAATTAATTAAGAGATAATTTAAAATAGGCCAATAGACTTATGACACGTGTCGCTCCGTTAAAATGAAGGGTATATTTAAACCAAGGTATAAGGGCAGAGGTATATTTGAACCCAAAGTATAACGGCAGTGGTATATTTGGACCCAAAGTATAACAAGGGGTATATTTAGCCCTTTTCCGATAGTACAGGGGTATATTTGGCCCTTTTCCGATTAATGTAACTTGATTTTTTTTTCTCATTTTACTTTTAATGAAATAAAATTTATAGACGCAACTTTTAAAAATCTTTATTTTTCTCTTAAATTCTATGTACAGTCAAACACGTAAATAAAACGAAGGGAGTAATTCTCTTCTCTATTTCAAATTACATGTCTTACTTTATTTTTTATTCTACAACAAACTTATAATAATTGTAATAAAGAGATTAAGGTCGTTTGCTAGTTAATTAGAAGGCAAGTTATTTATGTAGTAAATCCTACATAAGTAATACCACGTTTTGTAGCTAGTTAGGAGGTAAGTTATTCATGTATAAATTAAATTTATACTATGTTTGGTTTGCAATTTAGAAACATGCATAACTAATTAATACATGTATATGAGGAAATCTATGTATTATTTTGTGCAAGATAAAAGATAGAATAACTAATACATGAATAGCTAAACCCTGCATAACTAACCTCTGCATAAAATAATACATAGATTTCCTTAATTAATCCCTGAATTACTAATACCTGCATAACTCTAAATAACTACCTAACGATCCCCAGAGAATTAGTTAAAGAATTGTCACGAGATTCAAATTTATAGCCTAAACTAATTTTAAATCACCGCTACCACTTCATTAGAAATTTCTCTTACATAAAACTCTGTTTGGATGGTCGTTACCCATGGTTTCATAATGTACAGTATGGTATTGTATAATATAGTATCCTATTGTACTGTATTAATGATTACAGTATTTGAATAGACTGTATCATTTGCTGTTGTTTAATCACATTATTATTGTTTGGTTTGACTGTATGATACTGTATAATAAAATGTAATTTTACCAAAATATCCTTAACCCTTAATTACTTTTTTTTTTCCAAGATGAGAACAGACGCACTATAGTTTGTGGTTAACCCATAATTACAAACTAGTTTATATTACATTGATAAAACCAAGGTAAAGGATAACACAAGAACTTTAAAAAACAAGTACGTGGTGGATGAGGAGTGCTGGTTGGTGGGGGGGAAGGGTTGGGTGGGTGGTAGTGGCATGGGTGGTAGGGTGGATTTGAGGTATGATGGAATGGGTGGGTGGTGGTGAGGGGTAGTGGGTGGTAGGGTGGGGTTGGTGGGGTGGGGTGGGGTGGGGGTGGGTTTAGGTGTGATGGAAGGGGTATGGGTGGTTTTGGGAGTGATGGACATAATGGAAAAATGAAATACATAACCACACAAAAATTACCAAATCCGTGGTTATAAAAATTGAGTTTTTTCATGATTATATAACCATGGAATAATAACGGATTTACAACACCATACAACATTATTTGAAGAACAATGGAAACAAACATGATTTCATAGAAAACATAGTAATAAACCACGGGAAACAACCATCAAAAGAGTCATTTAGTTGGTGAGATCAGGGATTATGCTTTTGAAATAAATTATAAGATTATCTCATGTTACACCTCCCGTTTTTGTCGCAAGAAAGTTTTTGGCTTATTGCTGGTATATGCCCTTAGTATGGAAATCCGCACCCTAGTTTTGAGATATTAAGTGCTTCACCTCACGTGCACCAAAGTATAGGTAAGTGTCCTTCACAATATAATAGGATTGGGAGTTAAACGGATTGAATCGTCACAGCTGGGGGACTCAGGGAACTGGCAGGAACCAGTCCCCTTCGACGGACTGTCGACATGTCGACGATGGTGTCAACCCACGCCGCCGTCTCTGAATCCCAGGTGGAGCAGGGACCATCGACGTGTCGACGGGACCGTCGACCTGCTCGTCGACCCGCTACCGCTGGGGCTGTTTTTCCCCATCTATATATATGGAGCCCTCACATTTTATTTCATTATTTTCCACTCCCAAATCAGAGAAAGCCCTGGAATATTTCCTCTCTATAATTTCCATCATATTAGTGGGGATTTGATAAGATCCGAGTCTCGTAAACTCGAGCTTGTGAAGAAGGTGTGGTTCCTAGGGTTTCATTAAAGTTGTGAAGCTTGGGAAGTTGGAGTTGAAGTTGATCTCCGGAATCTTAGACCCCTCAAGGTATGTAAATGATTCCTACCTTTGTACTTAAGTTAATTACTAAGAGTTTTAGTGGTTTTAAGTAAAGAGAAAATAGTTATGAAAGTGGTAAGTTGATGAAGGGTAAGACAGATATTAGGGGCTGTTTTAAGAGATGATTAGGAATGAATTTGAGTATATCTTGATATGTAAATGTTGTCATTGTTGTTGTTGATATTGTGGTTGATGTTGGATTGAATTGGAAATTGAAGGATTGTTAAGTTTACAAGGGGAATGTTGTCCACAATTTGTTAAGCTCTTTTTTAAAAAAAAAAACGGTTAGTAAGCGAGGTAAATAAGTCTAATTAAGGCCTATGTTATCTTGATTGTAGACTTACGAGTTCGAGATGTAGAAGTTGGTCGATTAGATACACTTCAAGGTATGTTAAGGCTAACCCTTCTTTCATTGTTGGCATGATCTTATGATACGACCCAACAAGTGAGTAAACGAGCTTCCATATTACTCTACTCTTAGAAGCATTAGGAGTACTTCAATCATTGATGAGACTTGAGATTTCGTATATTGATGACGTTAGCTCAAAAGATGTCCATCGGAGATAGTACGACCTCGTGTCACTCCAAGAGTTCTATGTATTCAGTCTATACATGCATTGCATTCATCCATACGTATGCATATTGACCCATGACCAGAAGGCGTTATATTCGCGTCTATTATATGTACATGTGGTATGGGAAAATGGATAGGCGTTATATACGCATTACTACTTGATCAGCTGGTGCACCTTGATGATGATATATAGATTGGGCCGTACGTTCCTCGGCATTATTATTATATGATATATGGATTGGGCCATACGTTCCTTGGCATTACTATTATATGGGATATGGATCGGGCTGAACGTTCCTCAGCACTACGACCTATATTAATATACATGAGCATGATTATCAGTGAGAGTATGCAGATTATGCGCCCACAGAGGCATTGTCAGTTATACAGATACTTGTTCATACAAATCTATGCAGACAGTCAATTTAGCTTTGAGTCCCAGATTTCGTTCATGATTCTCATGCTTATACTTATGTTACTCTTATGCCTTACATACTCAGTACATTATCCGTACTGACTCCCTTATTGCTCGAGGGGCTGCGTTCATGCCCGCAGGTTCTGATAGACAGACAGGTGGTCCAACTCTATAGGACCTCTATATCCAGCAGTGGTCAGTGCGCTCCATTCGATCCGGACCTGCAGTCTATTTTGGTATGCCATTCTTTTGATGATGTATATGCATATGGGTAGGACGGGGCTCTGTCCCGTCTTTTCTACAGCTTGATATTCTAGTAGAGGTTTATAGACAGATGTATGTGTATGTCAGATGATGTAGCCTTGTCGGCTCCTATTCTTATGTGTACAGTATATGTAGCGGCCTAGTTGGCTTGTGCTGTTTTTTCAGCTTGTATGTATATAAATGTACAGAGTTCATGACGTCGCACCTTCATGAGGCAGTATGAGATCAATTTAAGTGACTTATGGGCCCTTGATATTCAGTATGGTTCAGGTATGAGTATAGGGGTATTTGGTCACTAGAGGTCAAACACTCGTCACGACTCATCGGTTTGGGTCGTGACAGAATTAGTATCGGAGCAGTTCCATCCTATGGTTGTCTACAGCCAGTGTCTAGTAGATTCTTGTTTATGGGTGTGTTGTGCACCGCACTTATAAACAAGAGGCTACAGAACATTTAGGAAATTGTTATTCCTTCTCTCTTAGATCGTGCGATAGAGCCATGTGTTAAGAGTTCGCCTTCTAATGATTTGTTATGATTTCAGCGATGCCTCGCAAGAAAGCTACAGCTACCCAGAAGGCCAAGAGAGAGTCTGGTGAGGCCATTAGCCGTACCCAGCGGGCTACTAGGACTCGGGATGAGATTCAGAGTAAGAGCCCATCTCAGACTTCACATACTCCGCCTCCAGCATCTGCCCAACATACCCCGCCTCCAGCACCTGCCCAAGTTCCTTAGCCAGATGCACCGGTCCAGGATGTATGGGATGTTATATAGTTATTGACTAGATTAGTAGCCACCCAGGCTCAGCGGCAGGGGGTTGGTGTTGATCAGGCAAATAGGGCTGGTAGTTCGAAGGTTAAGACTTTCCTCGTATTAGACCCTCCAGAGTTTTCGGTGATAAAGCAAAATATGGACCACCAGGACTTCACTGATAGTATGCGGAGGACCTTGAGGGTTATGCACGCGGATGAGGTCGAGTCTGTGGAGTTGGCTTCATATAGGCTTCGTGATATTACAGTACAGTAGTATCAAACTTGGGAGCTATCTAAGGGAGAGAATGCCCCTCCAGCTGTTTGGCGAGAGTTTTCAAATGCTTTTATTCATCATTATTTACCTCTAAAAGTCAGACGGGCCCGAGCAGATAGGTTTCTGCGTATCGAGCAGGGCAGTATGAGTGTCTAGGAGTATTGTGTGTATTTTGATTCTATGGCTGGATATGCCTCAGCCATGGTGGCTGAGATGGAGGACAGAGTTCATCGTTTTGTATGTTTAGGGCCGCATTTGATAGATCTTTGTACGGCGCATGCACGTCGAGCATGGATATCTCCCGTATACAGGCATCTGCACAGAATTTAGAGGACCGCAAGCGTCAGCGGAGGATAGAGCGTGACCGTGACCGGGGCCATGGCAAGAGGGCCAGATCTTTAGATATCGGGGGTGAGTCCAGGGGAGGACAGAGACAGCAGTATCCCCGATACCCATTCCATTCGGCAGGGAGTGCACCTCTGCGGTTTTCAGGTCTGAGATTTGATTGGCCTTTTTATTCCGGAGCGGGTCAGAGTTTTAGAGCTTCGAGTTCTCAGCATAGACCAGAGTTAGGCCAGATGTGTCACGACCCAACCCCGTAGGCCGTGACTAGTGCCCGAGCTGGGCACTCGTACCCACCTATTAACCATAGTCAGCATACAAACAACTTATGCATATACATAGGTCCGACGTTATATCAAACCGGCCGCAAATACATATACATATATACCGTACGTAAGTCAAAGAAGGCTATCACAATACACAACATCCCAACATATATATACACGCACTCGACAAGGCCGCCACCGCGAATTCGGGGATGCCCAAAACATAAATCACACACAGTACATAATCGACGAACTATTCACAACCCACACATATGTCTACAGACTCTCTAAGAGTAACGGTCGTATCATATGACGGGACGTGGCCCCGCCGTACCTCCTCGAATAGACATATACATATACAACGAAAGTGTCGTACTAAAAATACAAAGCTCCGAACAAGGGAGCACTTCCAAGAGCAACCTGAATGGAAATCCTAAGCTGGCGGATCACCAAAACGAGTACCCGTACCTGTGGCATGAAACGCAGCCCCCCGAAGAAAGGGGGTCAGTACGAAATATGTACTGAGTATATAAAGCACGGAATAAAGTAAGCAGGATCATAACTGAAATAAGAAGTACAGAAAATGAACACAATAGCCAGAATACCAAAAAGCTTACTTTTGAAACACAAATAATGCATATCAATATCATGTATAGGGCTCGGGGAACATGGTCGCCACCCCATCTTTGGCGCCATAACACATCATACTCCAGAATATTGCATAACTCCGTAACATAACTCCGTAACACATCATAACACCATAACACATCGTAACACCATAACACATCATAACACCATAACACATCATAACACCAGAATATATATATACGGTACCCGGCCCTCTAGCAGGGGACTCGGTGAACCATAACACATCATACTTCAGAATATAGCATAGTGCGCACGATGACATAACCGGCCCGAGACTCGGCGAAAGATGTAACAACAGTGTGCACGAGCAGAGTAGTGAGGAACTATATGCAGTTTAAAACATTTTCAAGGACTCAATAGAATAATCAAAACGAACCATCATTTGAAAACCAAGACAATAGTCAAATTAAGTTTCCTTCGAATGTCACTCGGGAACATATCAAATAGAACTTTAGAAATCATAGATACGTATCAAAACCATATGAAATAGCTTATGGAAATCAAGAACATAATCATCGTAGTGCCCCTAAGAATAGGAATTTCTTTAGAACCGTATACATGTTGTCTATTCATTTCACAAAGATCATGCCAAAAGAAAGAAGGGACTTTTACATACCGTTCCACCTCTCTTATTAGCTACGCTTATTCGTCCAAACTCGCAAGTCTACATTTAAGAGGATTTACACAATCATTAGGCTCATTATTACACGCTTGTCTTAGTCCTTCAAATAAATTCATTTATAGTCGCCGAAATTTCGCAAAGATCTCCCGTTTATATGCCTAGCCCGAAATTTCAATTCAATAACCAACAACATCAACAACAATACCAATAGTAATAACATCATTTCCAACACAACATATGCCATAAAACAGCCCACATCGCTTTTCCCATTTTCTCAACCAACCAACTTGCGATACGACTAATTAATAACTTTATTTCCGTAAAGAAGCCGAAATTAATACCAACAACATCGATAATATCTTCAATATCCTACAAAATAAATACATATATTTTTATCCAAATTTCTCTTCAAGCCTAAATTCATAATCCGACAACACCAACAAACGAATTTATCACACTATTCTCTGCGTTCTAATCCGTTAAAACTCTGAATAAACTTGTTTACAATGAAAAGGAACCTTAATCTTACCTCAAGTGTGCAGCCACCACGTCCACCCTCTTCTTATTGGTTGATTTTTAGCTCAAATTGAAGGCAACGCGACGTACGACACTTTTCTCTTCATGGGCTTTCGGAATTCGGGGCCCGATTTTGGTCAAAATTGGTTTTTCTCTCTGGCTCTCTCTCTTTTTCTCCAGAATTTTCCGGATGTTTTGGTATGATAAATGAGGAGAAAAGGCTGAAATTTTACTTAAAAAGGTGTGGGTAATGAGCCTGACCCGGTTGGGCTCGAGTTGGGCCTGGCCCACTGACTTTTCTACCTTAAAACGTCTATATCTCCTTATATCGATGTCTTCTGTGAACCCATGACCTATGGTTGGAAATATATTTCAATTATCTACAACTTTCATTCTGGGAGTTTTCCCAAATTCCAAACTCATAATACCGTTTTGGCCCCTCTAAGTCAGATCACCCGAAAACGTTTTCTTAAATCGTCCTTTTGGAGGGCTTACACTCATTTTTGGCTTATGGGTCCTTCTTAGGGCTTGCTAAACTTCACATGTACTACCCATATATCTCTTCATACGTCCTTTATAAAATCCCGACATGTGGGCCCCACCTTAACTTATGGTTACGAGGGCTATCATCATGTAACTTGTTAACTGATTTACTCCATACGATCTCCAATGTCATATGTACACTCTTATACGCAGATAATATAATCTTCATCCCTAATTCTTGTATAACTATGCTCTCTCTTGAGCTCGTACTAAGCCATCGACAGTCTTGGTAACGCAAACTTTCCGGGGTGTAACAAGATGAGACCCCTTTTGCCACGATGTGCCCAGTGTGGCAAGTTACGCGCAGGTCAGTGTCGGTTGGGATTAGATGTTTGTTATGCTTGTGCCTAGCCAGGTCATAGGATGCGGCAGTGTCCAATAAGAAAGAGTGGGGGTATGGTTCAGCCTACAGGGTCTGCAGGTGGTTCTTTTTCTGCAGTACGCCCTTCAGGGCAAGTTTCTCAATTACCAGCAGGACGTGGTAGAGGGAGGAGTGGAGCATCTAGCTCGAGTGGGCCTCAGCACCGCATTTATGCATTGGCTGGTAGACAAGATCGTGAGTCTTCTCTTGATGTCGTCACAGGTATATTATCAGTTTCCTCCTATGATGTGTATACATTGATCGATCCCGGATCTACCTTATCATATGTTACTCCCTTTGTTGCTGGCAAGTTTGGGATAGAGCCTGACTTGATTGAGCCATTTGAGGTGTCTACGCCAGTTGGTGATCCAGTTATAGCTAGGCGAGTATACCGAGGCTATGTAGTGATAGTTTGTAATCACCGTACCTTAGCAGATTTGATAGAGCTAGACATGATGGATTTCGATGTGATTATAGGTATGAATTGGTTGGCTTCCTGTTATACTAATGTTGATTGCAGAATGAAGATAGTTCGATTCCAGTTTCCGGGCGAGCTAGTTCTTGAGTGGTAGGGCAAGGCTGCTTCGCCGAGAGGCAGGTTTATTTCCTACCTTAAGGCAAGGAAGATGATTAAAAAAGGGTACATTTATCACTTGGTTCGGTTTCAGGACATACAAGCATAGTCACCGACCCTTCAGTATGTCCCTGTGGTTAATGAGTTCCTAGAGGTGTTTCCAGATAAGCTTCCAGGAATTCCGCTAGAGCGAGAGATTGATTTTACTATCGATTTATTGCCAGATACTCAGCCAATATATATTCCTCCTTATAGGATAGCACCTGCGGAGTTAAAAGAGTTGAAGGAGCAGTTGGAGGATCTACCTGAGAAGGGCTTTATTAGGCCCAGTGCATCGCCGTGGGGAGCACCGGTATTGTTTGTAAGGAAGAAGGATGGCTCCTTGCGAATGTGTATCGATTACCGGCAATTGAATAAAGTGACTGTGAAGAATAAATATCCACTTTCGAGGATTGATGACTTGTTTGATCAACTACAAGGCACTAAATACTTCTCGAAGATAGACCTGAGATCGGGGTACCACCAGGTTTGGGTGAAGGAGGAAGACATTCCAAAGACGGCATTCCGGACTAGATATGGCCACTATGAACTTCGTGTTATGTCGTTCGGGCTAACTAATGCTCCAGCTGTGTTCATGGACTTCATGAATCGTGTATTCAGGCCCTTCCTAGATTTATTCGTGATTGTGTTTATAGATGATATTCTGGTTTATTCACTGTCGGAGGCTGATCATGCAAAACATCTACGAGCAATGCTTGGAGTTCTTCGAGGTAGAGAGTGGTATGCCAAGTTCTCTAAATGTGAGTTCTGGTTGAACTCTGTGGCATTTTTGGGTCACATTATTTCAGATGAAGGCATTAGAATGGATACTCAAAAGATTGAGGCTGTGAAGAATTATCCAAGATCCACGACACCAACAGAGATACGTAGTACTGGTTATTATAACAGGTTTGTAGAAGAATTTTCTTCTCTTTCAGCCCCGTTGACTAAGCTGACTCAGAAATTAGCTAAGTTTCAGTGGACGGATGCGTGTGAGCGGAGTTTTCAGATATTGAAAGATAAGTTGACCTCAGCCCCGGTTTTGACTCTTCCAGAGAGAACAGACGGCTATGTGGTATATTGTGATACTTCAGGTATTGGTTTGGGCTGTGTATTAATGCAGCACGACAAGGTTATCGCTTATGCTTCAAGACAGCTAAAGCAGCACGAGAAGAATTATCCAACCGATGATCTTGAGTTAACTGCAGTGATTCATACCTTGAAAATATAGAGGTACTATTTATACGGTGTTCATGTTGATATCTATACTGATCCTAAGAGCCTCCAGTACATCTTTAAGCAGAAGGACCTGAATTTACGCCAGAGACGTGGCTAGAGTTACTGAAAATTATGATGTTGACATTCTGTACCATCCTGGGAAGGCCAATGTAGTAGCCGATGCTCTTAGTCGTAAGTCTATGGGTAGCCTGTCATATTTGCAGCCAGAGAAGAGGGAGCTAGCTCGTGATGTTTGTCGGTTAGCTAGTTTGGGAGTCCGGTTGATAGACTTAGGTGATGCAGGAGTTACAGTTCAGAATACAGCGATATCCTCTGTGGTAGCAGAGATAAAGGAACATCAATACGAGGATCCTATTTTAGTTCATTACCGAGATACGACACCTCAAAAAGAAAAGACACTCTTTGTGATTATCGGGGATGGAGTAGTCAGGTATCGAGATAGATTATGCGTTCCTAATGTTGCAGGACTTCATCAGCAGGTTGTGGGAGAAGCCCATTATTCTCATTATTCTATCCATTTGGGCACAACAAAGATGTATCATGATCTCAAGGAAGTGTATTGGTGGAATGGCATGAAGAAATATATAGCGGAGTTTGTCGCTCAGTGTCCAAATTGTCAGCAAGTTAAGATAGAGCACCAGAAGCCTGGAGATTTATTGCAAGCTATGGAGATTCCAACATGAAAATGGGAGACAATTAATATGGATTTCATTACAAGTTTGCCCCGTACTCAGCGGAAGTATGATTCAATCTAGGTCATAGTTGATAGGCTTACAAAGTCAGCCATACTTTCTGCCTGTTAGAACTACTTATGCAGCTGAGTATTATGCGAAGCTTTACCTTAAAGAGATTATACGACTTCATGGTGTTCCTATGGACATTATTTCAGATAGAGGAGCATAATTTACAGCTAACTTTTGGAAATCTTTTTAGGATGGATTGGGGACTCAGGTGAGTCATAGTACTGTATTTCACCCGCAAACAGATGGACTAGTGGAGTGTACTATACAGACACTTGAGGATATATGGAGAGCTTGTGTACTTGATTTCTAAGGCAGTTGGGATGATCATTTACCTCTTATCGATTTTGCTTATAATAACAGTTATCATTCCAGTATCCAGATGGCTCCTTATGAGGCTTTGTATGGGCAGAGAGGTAGATCCCCTATAGGGTGGTTTGATATTGGAGAAAACCAGTTAATGGGCCCAGATTTAATTCAGCAAACAGTTGATAAGGTGAAAATGATTCAGGAAAGATTACTAACAGCACAGAGTCGACAGAAATCCTATGCCGATAATCGGCAACGCAGGTTAGAGTTTGAGGCAGGCGACTGGGTTTTCCTGAAGGTTTCGCCTATGAAAGGGGTAGTGAGATTTGGCAAAAAGGGTAAGTTGAGCCCTCGATACATTGGACCATATAAAATTTTTCGTACGGTGGGTAAGGTGGCATATGAGTTAGAGCTACCTTCTGAATTAAAGTTTGTACATCCGGTATTTCATGTGTCCATGCTCCGTAAGTGTATAGGAGATTTTTCAAGAGTCGTACCGGTAGATGATATTCAGGTGACTGAGCAGCTATCATATGAGGAAATACCAGTGGCTCTATTGGATAGACAGGTTCGTCGATTACGAACTAAAGATGTGGCTTATGTTAAAGTACTCTGGAGAAATAATAATGTTGAGGAAATGACATGGGAAGCGGAAGGAGACATGAAGTTCAGGTACCCACATTTATTTCCATCTCCAGAGGAGACTCAGGTAGAGACACCATTTTCCTCAGGTATGTAATGCTTTCTTTGATATTTTCTTAGTCGTGTAGGGCCATAGCATTGATTTATGGTTGTTGCGATTGGTTGTGTGAAGCCATGGTGTTGTGTATTTTATTATGTGGCCCTGTGAGGCATTATTTTAGGTTGCTGTGTACAGGATGGATTGGTACATCTACAGGGAAAACTCTGGCGAAATTTTTATAGAATCCTTGAGAGCTGAACATTCGAGGACGAATGCTTCTAGGGGGGAAAGAATGTTAAACCTCCCATTTTTTATCGCAATAAAAGTTTTTGGCTTATTGCTGGTATATGCCCTTAGTATGGATATCCGCACCCAATTTTTGAGATATTAAGTGCTTCACCTCGCGTGCACCAAAGTATAGGTAAGTGTCCTTCGCAATATAATAGGATTGGGAGTTAAACGGATCGAATCGTCACAGCTGGGGGACTCAGGGAACTGGCAGGAACCAGTCCCCTTCGACGGATCGTCGACATGTCGACGGTGGTGTCAACCCACGCCGTCAACACGTCGTCGTCTCTGAATCTCAGGTGGAGCAGGGACGGTGCAAGTCGACGGACCGTCGATGTGTCGACGGGACAGTCAACCTGCTCGTCGACCCGCTACTGCTGGAGCTATTTTGTCCCACCTATATATATGGAGCCCTCACGTTTTATTTCATTATTTTCCACTCCCAAATCAGAGAAAGCCCTAGAATATTTCCTCTCTATAATTTCCATCATATTAGTAGGGATTTGGTAAGATCCGAGTCCTATAAACCCAAGCTTGTGAAGAAGAAGGTGGTTCCTAGGGTTTCATTAAAGTTGTGAAGCTTGGGAAGTTAGAGTTGAAGTTGATCCTTGGAATCTTAGACCCTTCAAGGTATGTAAATGATTCCTACCTTTGTACTTAAGTTAATTACTAAGAGTTTTAGTGGTTTTAAGTAAAGAGAAGATAGCTATGAAAGTGGTAAGTTGATGAAGGGTAAAATAGTGATTAGGGGCTGTTTTAAGAGATGATTAGGAATGGATTTGAGTATATCTTAATATGTAAATGTTGTTATTGTGGTTGATGTTGGATTGAATTGGAAGTTGAAGGATTATGAAGTTTATAAGGGGAATGTTGTCCACAATTCGTTAAACTCTTTTTTTTTTTTTTTAAACGGTTAGTAAGCGAGGTAAATAAGTCTAATTAAGGCCTACGTTATTTTGATTGTAGACTTACGAGTTCGAGAAGTAGAAGTTGGACGATTAGATACACTTCAAGGTATGTTAAGGGTAACCCTTCTTTCATTGTTGGCATGATCTTATGATACGACCCAACAAGTGAGTAAACGAGCTTCCATATTACTCTACTCTTAGAAGTATTAGGAATACTTCAGTCATTGATGTTTCTATCCCTCGTTTATGATTGTTCCTTCTGTTTATGAGACTTGCGATTTCGTATATTGATGATGTTCGCTCAAAAGATGTCCATCGGAGATAGTACAACCTCGTATCATTCCGAGAGTTCTATGTATTTAGTCTATACATGCATTGCACTCATCCATACGTATGCATATTAATCCATGACCAGAAGGCGTTATATACGCGTATATTTTATGTACATGGGGTATGGGAAAATGGATAGGCGTTATATACGCATTACCACCTGATCGTACCGATGCACCTTGATGATGATATATGGATCGGGCCGTACGTTCCTCGGTATTATTATTATATGATATATGAATCGGGCCGTACGTTCCTCGGCATTACTATTATATGGAATATGGATCGGGCTGAACGTTCCTCAGCACTATGACCTATATTTATATACATGAACATGATTACCAGTGAGAGTATGCAAATTATGAGCCCACAGAGGCATTGTCAGTTATACAGATACTTGTTCATACAAATCTATGCAGACAGTCAATTTAGCTTTGAGTCCCAGATTTCGTTCATAATTCTCATGCTTATACTTATGTTACTCTTATGCCTTACATACTCAGTACATTATCCGTACTGACTCCCTATTACTCGGGGGGCTGCGTTAATGCCAGCAGGTTTCGGTAGACAGACAGGTGGTCCAGCTCCATAGGACCTCTATATCCAGCAGTGGTCAGTGCGCTCTATTCGATCCGGAGCTGCAGTCTATTTTGGTATGCCATTCTTTTGATGATGTATATGCATATGGGTATGACGGGGCCTTGTCCCGTCTTTTATATAGCTTGATATTATAGTAGAGGTCTGTAGACAGATGTATATGTATGTCAGATGATGTAGCCTTGTCGGCTCCTATTCATTTGTGTACAATATATGTAGCGGCCTAGTTGGCTTGTCTTTGTCCTTTCAGCTTGTATGTATGTAAATGTACAGAGTTCATGACGTCGCCCCTTCATTAGGCGGTATGAGATCAGTTTGAGTCACTCATGGGCCCTTGATGTTCAATATGGTCAGGTATGAGTATAGGGGTGTTTGGTCTCTAGAGGTCAGACACTCGTCACGACTCATCGATTTGGGTCGTGACATTTAATGTCATGTTTGATATAATCTGTTATTACGAGATTAACAACCTCAGAATTATTTATAGCACAGTTAGGGGTTCATGGGTCGGTTTTAGGTTAAAACCTAAACCAAACCAATCTAGTCGATTTTTAAAATTATTAAAACCAAACCAAACCAAATATAATACATATCCATTGGTTTGGTTGTAGTCGGTTTGGGTCGGGTTTTCGATTTTTAAGAAAATTAATGGTATTTCTCTCTTTCATGTTTTTTCCTACAATTATGAAAAAAAATTCTATTATTTTTCAACTTATAATCCGTTATTACCCTTTTATTATGGTAGCTATAGTTTCTTGCATTATGGAGAAAATGTCTTAAAATTTATGATTTTAATTATGTGAATAAATTTTATAAGAAATACAAAAAATAAATCTAGAAAAATCTCATATAGTTGTTTCTTTGAATAAATGATTTTGAATTCATGGATTTCTTTTTTTAAAATCGGCTTACAGTATAAAGTTCATTAGCCTATTAGATATAAATAAAATTTAGCTTAAAAAGTATATAAATTATTTAAAAGTATTTACAAAAATCAATATATTGTATATATATAATTATAAAAATTATGTATAAAATTTGTCGGCTCGGTTCGGTTTGCTTTCAATAAAACCAAAACCAAACTAAATATTGTCGGTTTTTAAAAATTCAAAACCAAACCAAACCTAGCCAAGTAAATATCGGTTTATTTAATCGGTTTGATTTTGATTTTTGGTTTGGGTCGATTTTTCACCAAATTGTGAACACCCCTAATGTCATGACCCAGCTAGGGGTCATGACGGGTACCCGGAGCTAACCACCAAGCACCACTCGTACTACTAGTCATCATACTTATTCTGCATTTATCTATTGTTCCACACTTCTAATCGTAAGGAAAGACCCTTTCCGATTTGAAACACATATACATTTATATACATAAGCCACCTCGGCTATCAAAATAATATATACAATGAGGAAAAACATGAGATCATATTACCCACACATACGTATCTACGAGCCTCTACTAGAGTACTAGATATAAGGACGGGACAGGACCCCGCCATGCCCAAATATGTACACAAAATAATAAATCAAATAGCACCTCCGAAATAATGGAGTGCTCCTGTAAATTTGCTGATAGCTCCTATGGATCTGCACCGTCTCCCTGTCTACCTGTGGGCATGAACACAGCGTCCAAAGAAAAGGACGTCAGTACGAATATTGTACTGAGTATGTAAGGCATGAAAAGAAGCTGGCATAATAAAGAAATCATG
Organism: Lycium ferocissimum; assembly: GCF_029784015.1. Taxonomy (NCBI): domain Eukaryota; kingdom Viridiplantae; phylum Streptophyta; class Magnoliopsida; order Solanales; family Solanaceae; genus Lycium; species Lycium ferocissimum. The sequence goes on along the minus strand of NC_081343.1, from coordinate 31,079,029 downwards.
AACATGAGGTAAAGATATAACCTGCTTAGCCTTTTAAGAGTAAATGCATTTTATACATATCACATATATCAACATCTCACATGTATCATCATCGTTAACCCGCGTCAGGGTAACCATCATACGCCGCTCACTAGTGGTGTCATGTCCGACCCTCTAGGCACGGTGTAATCATAAGCAGCCCGCCTTTGCGGTGACATGTCCGGCCTTATAGGCACGGTGGAATCGTATGCAGTCCGCCTTCGCTGTGACATGTCCGGCCTTATAGGCACGGTGGAATCGTATCATGATATACATCTCATAAGCCTATCATAACCTTATCATCATCATACATTCATCATGAAACATGCATTAGAACTCATGGATTGTCTATAGCTATGTCGGGGTGACGTAAGGTCGAGAACCCCCGATTCCATTATGGGAAGATCATAATCATCATACCTCACCTTGCAAGAACTAACATCATAAGGTGGGTCTAGCAATAAATGAATAACATTAAAGGATAGTATAAGGATCATTAGCTTCGTAAGAGTATCGTATCATAAGCTTTAGGATCTCTAGGCTTTAGACTCATCATCATCATTACCATATTCATGATGTATTTCTCATCTCTATATCATAAAAAGCTCTTTATCAACACTAACTCGTAGTTCATGGAGCGTAAGAAAGTCATGGAGAATAAGGATAGTCATATCATAAGAATCATGCCTTAGAAACAAGGGACTAGCCTTACATACCTTTTTCGTTTAGCTAATCTATCGCTTCAACGTTCTCCTCCAATGTTCACATTATTACCTTCAAGAGAGTTTTTGGTACTAACATTAGATAATCGATAGCTTAAGCATACTTGACTAAAGCTAGAGAAAATTGGGCAGCACTTCCTTTGTTTATACAACTTTCTCCATATCATATATCAACTCCCAAACGTCAATAATAACATTCATAATATCATAAGCAATAATCTTCATTCACCTACATTATCCAAACCTCCCAATTCCACTTCAAATAATCCATAATCATGGTCATAATACAATGTTACGTTCACCCCTATATAATGTTTCTCCCGTGTTCTTAATATCATCCATAGCATAATTATAATCACAACACATCAAAAATCATGATTCATATTAAGCTATTACTCAACAATGTCACTATTTTCATGTTTATAACCCATTTCCTATTTTCTTCTATAATCCAAGTCTTTCAACCTCTCAATACTTTAAACAACATGGAATGATCATAAAACTTACCTTTGATAGAGTAGGAATAGCCCTTGGATAGCAATACTCCACTTGAAGAAAACCCTAGCTTCACTTCCAAGAGAATTCTTGACTTGGATGAACCCTAGTGAGCTCCTTGCACTTGATTCACTTGAATTTATGGTATGAACCTTTGATTTGTCTTGAATTAGTGTTGATGAAATATTTAGAACTCTCTAGAAGCCTTGAGAGATATGGAGAGGTGTGGAAAATGAAATTAGTGAAGTGGGATCACATTTAAATACTTGGAACTACTCAGCCCGTCAGGACTTCCACGGACACTTATACTGTCCGTATAACCTTGTACGCTCCGTATAAGTGACCGTACTTCACCATCAGAGAAACAACATTTCCGTTGGGTGCTATACGGATCCTTATACGAGCCATATAATGTTATACGGACCGTATAAGCGGTCGTATAACCCCGTTTCCTTGAAATCGTTTCCGTCGTTCGTTTGATCTCCAATCCTTATGGAACCTTCTCGGCACTTGTTTAACACTTCATTACCAATCTAATGATCGTTATAACCCTTCTTTACGACATCATTAAGTCAACATTAGCTCGATACTCGTAACCCTCTTTCAAACCACGTCTTATACTTAACATTTCTCAACGACTTTCTTCTCTTGCCTCAAACATCTTTAGAATCTTAATGAGAATCGCTAAATAACCTTTCTTATTTATAGGAACATCGTATACTTCTCGCACTACATTGGTCTATTTACTATGCAACGACATGAAATTTTTCGAGGTGTAACATCCTTCCCCAAACATTCGTCCTCGAATGTTAGGTTCTCGGGATTTCTACGAAAATTTCGCCAGAGTTTCCCCTGTAATATGGCGTTATCACCCTGTCATAACAGCCCACAATAAACATGCCTCACAGGGCCACAATACAATAACAATATATTTATGGCCACACACGACCAAAAGCATGAAAAGAAAGCTTACATACCTCATAATCTTGACGTTTCATCTTGAATATCTTCTGGGGGTGGAAACAAGTGTGGGTACTTAGACTTCATATTTTCTTCCGCTTCCCAAGTCATTTCTTCTCGGTTATTGTTTCTCCATAAGACTTTGACGGACGCTACTTCTTTATTCCTAAGTCTCCGCATTTGCCTATCTAGTATGGCAACAGGTACCACTTCATAAGCTAGCATTTCTGTCACTTGAACATCATCTACCGACACGATCCTAGTAGGATCTCCAACACATTTTTGGAGCATTGAGACATGGAATACCGGATGGACTGATTCAAGTTCTGAGGGTAAGTCTAATTCATAAGCTACTTGACCCACCTTGCGGATAATTTTGTAGGGTCCAATATATCGAGGACTCAATTTCCCTTTCTTACCAAACCTCATCACGCCTTTCATCGGTGACACCTTTAAGAATACTCAATCATTAACTTGAAATTCTAAGTTTCGTCGACGGCTGTCCACATAAGATTTTTGACGACTTTGGATTGTTAACAGTAGATCTCAGATAATCTTGACCTTTTCCATTGCTTGTTGAATCAATTCTGGACCTATTAATTATGTCTCCCCGTCTTCAAACCACCCAATTGGCGATCTGCACTTTCTTCCATATAGGGCTTCATACAGGGCCATTGGAATACTAGAATGATAGATATTGTTGTATGCAAATTCGATAAGGGGTAAGTGGTCATCCCCAACTACCACTGAAATCTATCACACATGCTCGTAACATATCCTCCAAGGTCTGAATAGTACGTTTGGCTTGCCCATCAGTTTACGGATGAAACGCTGTGCTGAGCTTTACCTGAGTACCCAAACCTTCTTGGAAAGATTTTCAGAATTTAGCTGCAAATTGTGCTCCTCTATATGTGATAATAGATATCGGGACTCCATGAAGTCTCACAATCTCCTTAAGGTACATCTTTGCATAATCTTCTGCAGAATATGTGGTTCTGACTGGAAGAAAATGGGCCGATTTTGTCAATCTATCCGTAATCACCCATATAGAATCAAACTTGCTTCGGGAACGAGGTAACCCTACAATGAAATCCATGTTTAGGTAACCCTACAATGAAATCCATGCTTATCGCTTCCCATTTCCAAGTTGGAATTTCTATTGCTTGTAATAATCCTCCTGGCTTTTGATGCTCTATTTTCACTTGTTGGCAATTTGGACATTAGGTTACAAATTCTGCTATGTCTTTCTTCATTCCATCCCACCAATACATTAACTTGAGATCGTGATACATCTTTGTCGCTCCTGGATGAATAGAATACCGAGAATAATGAGCTTCTTCTAGAATCCGACGACGTAATTCCGCAACATTCGGAACACATAGCCTGCCTCGGTATCTAAGAACTCCATCTATAGAAGTTTCAAATGGAGACTTCTCTTTTTCATGAAATGTGTCTTTATAGTGGCTCAACTGAGGATCTTCATGTTGACGCTTTTTCACCTCCATGTCCAAGGATGAAACAGTTGGATTATTGATATCAATTCTTGTCGCCTGAATCAATTAGACGAACCCAAGGCTAGCTAGCTGGTGAAGCTCACAAATTAATTCCTTCTTCTCCAGAGGAGCCTCACATAGGCTACCCATTGACCTGCGGCTAAGTGCATTAGCTACTACATTTGCCTTCCCGGGGTGGTATAAAATACTCACATCATAATCTTTCAGTAGCTTAACCACCGCCTCTGCCGTAGATTTAACTCCCTCTGCTTGAAAATATACTGGAGACTCTTGTGATCCGTATAGATATCAACATGTACGCCATACAAGTAGTGTCTCCACATCTTTAGTGCATGAATAACCGCAGCCAATTCAAGGTCATGAGTTGTGTAGTTCTTTTATGTTTCCGTAACTGTCTTGGAGCATAAGCAATGACTTTACCGTTCTGCATTAATACACATCCTAACCCAATGCCAGAAGCATCACAACATACAACATAACCATCTGGCCCTTCTAGGAGTGTCAAGACAGGGGCCGAAGTTAATCTATCCTTCAACTCTTGGAAACTGCTTTCACAAGCATCGGTCCATTGAAATTTTGCTAATTTCTGAGTTAGCTTTGTCAATGGTGTTGAGATGGAGGAAAATCCTTTCATAAATCTTCTATAATAGCCTGCCAATCCCAGAAAACTATGGACTTCCGTAGGCGTTGTTGGCCTTGGCCAAGTCTTCACAGCCTCAATTTTCTGAGTATCAACTCGAATGTTGTCAGCTGAAATAATATGGCCCAGAAAAGTCATAGAATTTAGCCAAAACTCGCATTTTAAAAATTTTGCATACAATTCACGAGTACGAAGAATCCCAAGGACAATGCATAAATGGTCTGCATGCTCGGATTCTGTCCCAGAATATACCAGAATATTTTCAATAAACACGATCACGAGCAGATCTAAGAGTGGCCTAAATACATTATTTATCAAATTCATAAACACCGCTAGAGCATTTGTCAACCCAAATGACATTACCCGAAATTCATAATGGCCATATCTTGTTCTGAAAGCTGTTTTGGAAATATCTTCTTCTTTAACTCTCACTTGATGATAACCTGACCTTAGATCTATTTTAAAAAAACACTTGGCACCCTGTAATTGATCAAACAAATCATCAATTCTTGGAAGAGGATATCTATTCTTTATTGTCACCTTATTCAACTGTCTGTAATCAATGCACATCCGTAGGGAACCATCTTTCTTTCGCACAAATAGGACTGGTGCTCCCCACGGTGATGAACTAGGCTTAATGAATTCTTTTTCAAGCAAATCTTTCAATTGTGCCTTTAGCTCTTTCAATTCTGCAGGAGCCATTCGGTAAAGAAGAATAAAAATTGGCTTGGTGTCTGGCAATACAGCAATAGCAAAATCAATCTCTCTTTCCGGAGGAAGACCGGGAAGCTCATTTGGAAATACATCCGAAAATTCATTCACTACCGAGACGGATTGAAAAGCGGTGGTTTTGCTTCGGTGTCATGAACTCGGACTAGGTGATGAATATAGCCTTTAGCTATCATCTTCCTTGTCTTAAGGTAGGAAATAAACCTACCTCTGGGAGACGCTGTATTACCTTTCCATTCAAGCACGGGTTCTCCCGAAAATTGGAATCGAACTACTTTCATGCGACAATCGACATTGGCATAACATGAGGCCAACCAATCCATACCCATAATCATATCAAAATCTAACATTTCCAGCTCAATTAAATCAACTTTGGTCTGGCGTTCACATACCACAATTACACAATTCTTGTATACTTATCTAGCTATCACGGGATCACCAACCGGAGTAGATATCTCAAAAGGTTTAATTGTCTCGAGTTTCACCCCAATACGACCAGCAATATACGGAGTGATATAAGATAACGTAGAACCCGGATCTATCAACGCACAAGCATCATGAGAGAATATAGTCAATATACCTGTAACCACATCTGGGGAGGACTCAAGATCCTGACGTCCGGGAGAAAGCATAAATACGGCCGAGTACCACCCGAACCGGACGCTCTCCTCGCCTCTACCTCAACCCTTTGGAATGCGGAGAGTGCCGCCCCTATCGGGCGCCGAGAAGAAGAACCGGCCACACCGATCCGTGGGATGAACTCCACCTCTACCGTACCTCGAGGGACAATCATGCATGACGTGCCCCGTCTGTCCACAAACATAACAAGCATCTGTACCTTAGCGACATGGCCCCGAATATAACTTTCTACACTGACTACATCGTGGGACCGGTGGTCTTCTCTGGCTATAATCACCCCCAAACTGAGAACCTGAGGCTCTCGAGCTCTGACTCTGTCCTGAATGAATGGAGCGATCAAATCTCCTGCCGGCAAACCGAGAGGGTGCACTAGTCGCTGACTGGCCTGAATATCTGGAATATGACTGCCTCGATCCCCCTCTATAATTACTACCGGCAGCCATAGATTTGGCCCTTTTACTCTGCTCTCTATCAATATCGCGATCGCCCCTTTGCGGATGTTCTTTTGCTCTTCTAAGTTCTGGGCATGATCCTGAATGCGGGAAATATCCATCCCATCTTGCAATGAAGTTGTTAAACAATCTTTAAACAGATGTGGCCCTAGGCCACTCACAAATCTGGGCACTCTATCTCCCATGTCGGCCACCATAGTCGGAGCATATCTAGCCAATGAATTAAAGTGAAGGCTATACTCCCGGGTACTCATATTTTCTTGTTTCAAATTCAGAAACTTATCAGCTCTAGCCCTTTAAACCTCGGGTGGCAAATAGTGATGAAGAAAAGCATCCACAAATTCTTGCCAAACTGGAGGAGGTGCATATTCCTTTCTTGAGGATATCCAATTGTTATACCAAAGAACTGTCACAACCCGGAGTCTATAAGATACTAGCTCTACAGATTCAGTTTCGGAGGCATGGATAATTTTCAATGTTCTCAGCATCTCATCAATAAAACCTTGCGAGTCTTCATCCGGCTTTGACCCGAAAAACTCTGGAGGGTTTAAACTCATAAAATCTCGAGCTTGAGTGTTAGTCGCCCTGTCACCTGAACCTGTACCTTGCCGCTATGCTTGAGCGGCCACTAACTGTGTCAATAATTGAATAGCTTCGGTCATTTGTTGACCCGAAGTAGCCGGTGGAGGAACTGGAGGCATAGGAACTGGAACTGAAGCCCCCTCTTGTTCTTCTATAATAGGTGGAGTATAAGAAGTGTTAGATGGAGCCTCATTATGTGATTCACCTTCTTCTACATTAGTTGGCGGCTCCCTTTCTATCCGTCTTTCTATCGTAGCCTTGCCCTTCTGGGCGGCAGTAGCTTTTCTCTTTGGCGGCATTATAGAAATCAAAACGCACAATTAGGGAGGAGAAATCTTATAACATGGCTCTATCGCACGATCTCATAAGAAGAAGAAGAAGAAGAAGAAGAATAGTCATTTTTCCTAAATGCCCCGCAGCTTCTTGTTTATAAGTGTGGCGCGCTATACACCATAAACAAAACTCTACTAGACACTTCCTAGGACTGAGCTGCTCTGATACCACTTTTGTCATGACCCAACTAGGGGCCATGACGGGGACTCGGGGCTAACCACCAAGCACCACTCGTACTACTAGTCATCATACTTATTCTGCATTTATCTATTGCTCCACACTTCTAGTCGTAAGGAAAGACCATTTCCGATTTGAAACACATATACATTTATATACATGAGCCCCCTCGACTATCAAAATAATATATATAATGAGGAAAAACATGAGACCATATTACCCACACATACGTATCTACGATTCTACTAGAGTACTAGACATGAGGACTGGACAGGACCCCGCCGTGCCCAAATATGTACACAAAATAATAAATCAAATAGCACCTCCAGAATAATGGAGTGCGTCCCTCGTAATCTGGCGATAGCTCCTATGGATCGCACCGTCTCCTTTGTCTACTCCGTGGGCATGAACACGGCGTCAAAGAAAAGGACGTCAGTACGAATATTGTACTGAGTATGTAAGGCATGAAAAGAAGCTAGCATAAGAAAGAAATCATGAACATGAGGTAAAGATATAACCTGCTTAGCCTTTTAAGAGTAAATGCACTTTATACATATCACATATATCAACATCTTACATGTATCATCATCGTTAACCCGCGTCAGGGTAACCATCATACGCCGCCCACTAGTGGTGTCATGTCCGGCCCTCTAGGCACGGTGTAATCATAAGCAGCCCGCCTTTACGGTGACATGTCCGGCCTTATAGGCACGGTGGAATCGCATGCAGCCCGCCTTCGCGGTGACATGTCCGGCCTTATAGGCACGATGGAATCATATCATGATATATATCTCATAGGCCTATCATAACCTTATCATCATCATACATTCATCATGAAACATGCATTAGAACTCATGGATTGTCTATAGCTATGTCGGGGTGACGTAAGGTCGAGAACCCCCGATTCCATTATGGGAAGATCATAATCATCATACCTCACCTTGCAAGAACTAGCATCATAATGTGGGTCTAGCAATAAATGAATAACATTAAAGGATAGTATAAGGATCATTAGCTTCGTAAGAGTATCGTATCATAAGCTTTAGGATCTCTAGGCTTTAGACTCATCATCATCATTACCATATTCATAATGTATTTCTCATCTCTATATCATAAAAAGCTCTTTATCAACACTGACTCGTAGTTCATGGAGCGTAAGAAAGTCATGGAGAATAAGGATAGTCATATCATAAGAATCATGCCTTAGAAGGAAGGGACTAGCCTTACATACCTTTTTCGTTTAGCTAATCTATCGCTTGAACGTTCTCCTCCAATGTTCACGTTTTTACCTTCAAGAGAGTTTTTTGTACTAACATTAGATAATCGATAGCTTAAGCATACTTGACTAAAGCTAGAGAAAATTGGGCAGCACTTCCCTTGTTTATACAACTTTCTCCATATCATATATCAACTCCCAAACGTCAATAATAACATTCAAAATATCATAAGCAACAATCTTGATTCACCTACATTATCCAAACCTCCCAATTCCACTTCAAATCATCCATAATCATGGTCATAGTACAATGTTACGTTCACCCCTATATAATGTTTCTCCCGTGTTCTTAATATCATCCATAGCATAATTATAATCACAACACATCAAAAATCATGATTCATATTAAGCTATTACTCAACAATGTCACTATTTTCATGTGTGTAACCCATTTCCTATTTTCTTCCATAATCCAAGTCTTGCAACCTCTCAATACTTTAAACAACATGGAATGATCATAAAACTTACCTTTGATAGAGTAGGAATAGCCCTTGGATAGCAATACTCCACTTGAAGAAAAACCCTAGCTTCACTTCCAAGAGAATTCTTGACTTGGATGAACCCTAGTGAGCTCCTTGCACTTGATTCACTTGAATTTATGGTATGAAACTTTGATTTGTCTTGAATTAGTGTTGATGAAATATTTAGAACTCTCTAGAAGCCTTAAGAGAGATGGAGAGGTGTGGAAAATGAAATTAGTGAAGTGGAATCACATTTAAATACTTGGAACTACTCAGCCCGTCGAGACTTCCACGGACACTTATACGGTCCGTATAACCTTATACGCTCCGTATAAGTGACCGTACTTTACCATCAGAGAAACAACATTTCTGTTGGGTGTTATACGGACCTTTATACGGGCCGTATAATGTTATACGGACCGTATAAGCGGTCGTATAACCCCGTTTCTCTGAAATCGTTTCCGTCGTTCGTTTGATCTCCAATCCTTATGGAACCTTCTTGACACTTGTTTAACACTTCATTACCAATCTAATGATCGTTATAACCCTTCTTTACGACATCATTAAGTCAACATTAGCTCGGTACTCGTAACCCTCTTTCAAACCACGTCTTATACTTAACATTTCTCGACGACTTTCTTCTCTTGCCTCAAACATCTTTAGAATCTTAATGAGAATCGCTAAATAACCTTTCTTACTTATAGGAACATCGTATACTTCTCGCACTACATTGGTCTATTTACTATGCAATGACATGGAATTTTTCCAGGTGTAACACCTAAGCACAGTTATGATTTTATTTTTATACCATACTCTTAGGGGTCGTTTGGTAGGTAGTCAAAATTATCCCAGGATTATAATCCCGGGACTAATTTATCCCACCTTTTGGGATTATTTTATCCCATCTGGATTAGTAGGAAGATGGGATAAAATAATCCCAACTTTACTGGGATAGGGTGGAATATCCCACCCTTGGGATTATGCTTCATTGTGTATCATATTTGGTAGCAGATATAAATTTATACCTCCTACCAAACAAGATACAAAAAATTAGTGTTGGGATATTCCAACCTATACCATGCACCAAACGACCCCTTAGAATAACAATGTCGAAATAAAATAACAAAACAATGCTAAATAATTTAACCTTCGTACTATAATTCCAAAAACAACTTATTCTCAACCAAACTATCCCTATACACAAATAGTACAATAATTGTTTTTATGCTATTCGTACAGTGAGATATTTTCAATTCAACCCCCGTCACCAGATTTGATTGATTAACCCAGGGACCGAGGAGGTAAGTGAATCATTATATATGACTTTTGGCTTTCCGAATTCCTAACATGTTCGCTGAACAATTCGTCGAATATACAGTAGAACTATCTATATCTATGAACAATTAATACTTGCAGGGTGACCAAAGAACGGTGATGTTTACATTTTGCGGTCGCTTGATTGATGGACAAATTTATGAGGGAGCATAATTTTAGGATTATAATACAAGCAGGGGTGTTCATAGATCGGTTTAGATGATTTTTGATTAAAATTAAAATTAAATTAATTTAGTCAAATTTTTAATTATTAAAAATAAATCAAATTAAATATAATACATATTCATCGGTTAGGTTATTATCAGTTTGATTTGATTTGGTCTTTTGGATTTTAAGAAACCTAATGATATTTCTCTTTCATTTTTTCCTACGATCAGGAAAAACTTTTTCATCTTTTTTCAACTTATAATCCGTTATTACTATTTTATTGTGGTAGCTATAATTTCCTTGAATTATGGAAAAAATATCTTAAGATTTATGCGTTTTAATCAAGTGAAATACTATCTTTTCTAAGGTAAATCTCGTTGTTGTTTCTTTGAATAGATGAGTTTAAATTCATAAATTTCTTTTAAGAATTGAACTTAAGGTGTAAAGTTCATTAGCCTATTAGAAATAAAAAAAAATTTAATGAAAGTAATTAAAGTATTTAAAAATATTTATAAAGATTAATATTATATATATAATTATAAAATTGTGTGCATATAATTTGTCGGATTGATTCATTTTTCCTTCGATTTGGTTTTTACTAAGCCAAATATTATAGGGTTTTTAAAATTTAAAAACCAACCAAATCAAACTCAAACAATTATCAATTTATTTAATTAATTTGGTTTGATTTTCGATTTGATTGATTTTTAATCAAACCGCGCGAACACCCCTAGCTACTAGCTACCAGCTACAATATCAAAAGTTCGAAAACCGTAACTCTATCTCTAGGTACATTATCAAAAGTTCGAAACATAATGATGAAACATAATGAGCAAGGCTGCCTAATTTAGACTTTTATTTCTCTCTGTTAATTACTATATTATATATACTATATCAAAAAAATTAGTTTTCTAAGTACCAACAATGTAAAAAGTATTTATTCAATCAGGTTAGTTATGAACTAATTAAAGATAAATGGCAAAAATAAACATTAGTTGATAACATGATAAAAATTAGTCCTACTAATTAATTTACTAGCAAGATATTTGACTATTAAACGAGGTTTTTAATATATGCTATAAACCAAAAAAAGCAAGAGTTCCACAATGTTTAACAAGCATTTTGTTGCCAAATAAATACCCTCTTCATCCTCTCCCCCTTAAATTTAGAAAAAGGTGGACCTTGAATGATCAGAATCATAAAGAGAGATGCTATACAATATTTAGTATGCATCATTACAAAATGAAGTGCTTACTGGAGCACTTTGCTGAATAGTTATACCCACAACTATCCGAAGTTACGTACCCTAGCAAAAGAAGTCCCAGTTTGTCTGCCTCAAAAGCTTTTAAAGCAAACAAATAAGGAACTACAAAATGAACAAAAGGAGTGCTATATATGACTTCTGCCTAGAACCTTCGTTCGCCATACTACTATCAACGACTTGGTCTTGCTAATAATATCAAACTTAAACTTCTTAATACTATCAACGATAGTTGTTACCTGATGACTCATCATCACTTGAGTCATCACTGGATGGCGCCTTCTCCCGCTTAGGTTTTTTAGACTCATCATAACTGGATGACGTGTCATATCGCTTTCTTCCTCAGAATCCGACATTGTTACTGTGTCTACCTTTTTAGCTCTCTTCAATTTCCTTGAAGGTCCAATGTCCTCTTCCGAGCTACTACTGCTAAGTTCCTCAAAATGTTGAATAAAGTTTCTACAACATTTGTGTGTAGGGCTGGACACGGAACGTTGATTTTTCAATGAGTAAGAATATCAAAACGTCACCCATTTCTAGTTTGTGGATGCACCACAAACTGTGGCCACTCTCCTTCACATATGAAGTACTTTGACTTTTCCCTCACTATCTTTGTTTCCCATGCGACTTGCCAGCTTAGTCCGTTTTCAGTGAGCAAGTCTTGGCCAACATTTTCTTATGTTCTTTGATGAAAGAAGGCGGCACTTGCTACAAATCAAATTAACAAGTTGGAAGAGTAACTTTAGACATCAAGAATTAACAAAAAAAGAATAAAGAGAGCTTGACAAAGCTTACCATTTTTTTTCCTTCCTGGTTTTGCAAGAGGAAAGAGTAGAAATAAAGAGGAAATCTATGAGCCGCTCCTTATTTCACCAACACACTTGACTTTTACACACTAGGGCATACATACATAAATAAACTCAAGATACTCGAAGACTTCTTCAGGAAGTTTTGGCTAGTCCAAACTCTAGAGTACAAAATAATTTGTAAATCCCAAGATAACTTTTAAATACTCTATTCAGTCTAGAATAAGTGAATTGTTTGAGGTGTGACACACTTGTAAGAAGTTAATTAATTACATTATTCAAAGAGTTATTGGACAATATTACCCTTTTTTTTTCCCAAAGTATTTTTCTTAAAAGTAGAAACAATCTGCATTGAGAATTGAAAAAAGTTGAAGAACCTTTAGCGAGGAGGGTAGCTTTGAAAAAGTTTAATTAATAACCCCTTGTACTTTGGAGCATTCATTTATTCAAGATGAAAAATAAGTACTAGCAATTCACCTATTTTATACCAGACGGAGTAAAAGACAACATATTAATTTTGACAATAAAAGGTAAAAGTTGGAAGTTATGGATAACAATAGGAGAAAAAGATGTTGCGACAAGAAATAGTATTTTATACCTCATATAATATATAGTAAATCGTATGAAACTTTTTTAGTTTTTTATTTTACAAATTAATGAGTTCAAATCTTATATTTTTGGAGTCCGCCAATCTATATCTACTTATATAATAAATCTAGACAAAAGAAGAGTGATATGACACTCTCTTTGGCCAAACAAACTATTTATTTTTTTCTCTTTTTTTTTTTTTGGTCTTTTCTCCCTATTTTCTGTTTATTTCTTTGCTAGAATGAATGTCCTAATTATTAATAATTGAATAAGTTTATTATTTCTTGTAATTATGAATTAGGAAGACTAATAATGCAATGATAGTGATATCTCGGTCATATTCTTAATGACTCAACGACGTGGGTTTTCTGTTACTAAAAGGCTAATTATTTGGATGAATCAAACACACTTTGTGCTTTTTAACATCAATATAATGGCTTTCACATTACCATCCACTCACAATTAAAATCTGAGTTAAAAAATTACTCTTAGACTTTTTTTTCTTTCTAGAAAAAAACCCTTGAAAATGGAGAAAAGAAGGACGTTTTGCAAGGTTTGATGAAGTAGAGGTGTATGAAATGAAGCAAGAGGGCAGACGGTGGAATAAGAGTTACTGAGGCGTCAAAAAACAAATTTAGAGGAATTTGGACTAATAAGGTGAGGAGAGCCGTTTGTTTAATTCTATTTAGGTTTTATCATGGAAGATGAAGCTACTCAAGGAAAAGTGAAAATGGAGAATCGAAATCAATATAATTCTGGCGGAGAACGCTGGTAGAGGAACAAAGAATGAGAAAATTGACAAAAAAAAAAAAAATTGAGATTTTAAATAAGCCAAAGGATACAAAGGAGGCATCAGATCAGAAGAAGTGTCATGACACAACTAGAGGGCCATGATAGGTACCCGGAGCTAACCTACCGAGTACCTTTAAGCGTACGATACATCTCATAATCATTTCTGGATGGACCCCAACGGTAGCTCATGGTTGTCATAACCTGTAAGGACACATACCATAACATAATGGTGCATCTCTATATAATCATCAACAATTATGCTCGTCATCACCAGCTGACAAGGCTACTAATATATTATACAATAATATGATCCGGTGGAGCTATAAAATGTCTAACTGTACACACACGTCTACGAGCCTCTACATAGAATGCAAATGATCATAAGGACCAATACCAAATAGGCTAACGACTCGAAGTAAGTGGAGTGCTCCTGAGAATCCGCTGATAAAACACCTACGGGTCTGATCCGTCTCCCTGCCTACCTGCGAGCATGAGCGCAGCGTCCACAAGAAGGGACGTCAGTTCGAATAATGTACTAAGTATGTAAGGCATGAAAATAACGTAAGAAGAAACGTGTAACATAACATGAGACCAAGATAACCTGTCATCTGGGAACGTACAATATGTAATGCTTGAGTCTTAGAGATCATATGTAAGTAAGCACATACATACATATATAAGTGTTAGTGTTGCGGAACGTGCAATCCGATCCATAAATGTTAGTGTTGTGGAACGTACAACCCGATCCATAAGTGTAGTGCTGCGGAACGTGCAGCCCGATCCATATATGTTAGTGCCGAGGAACGTACGGCCCGATCCGTAAGTATAATATGTTAGTGCCGAGGAACGTACGGCCTGATCCATAAGTATAATATGTTAGTGCCTAGGAACGTACGGCCCGATCCATAAATATAATATGTTAGTGCCGAGGAACGTATGGCCCGATCCATAAATATAATATGTTAGTGCCGAGGAATGTACGGCCCGATCCATAAATATAATATGTTAGTGCCGAGGAACGTACGGCCCGATCTATAAATATAATATGTTAGTGCCGAGGAACGTACGGCCCGATCCATAAATATAATATGTTCATATACATAATGTAAATAGTATGCATGAAAGATCATATGAAAGCTACAACTTTATCGGAGTGACGTAAGGTCGGTAACCTCCGATTTATATTATGGAACAATCATTATCGCTATATCTCACCTCGAAGGAACAATTCATAAGGTGAGATCAACAATAATAATGAAATCAAGGAATTCATGAAATTACTCAATAATCTCATAATAGTATCAAAATCATAAGCTTTGGAATTTCTAGAATTAAAATCATCATCGTCATGTTCATCATAGAAAACATCTCATCTTTAGTATCATAAGAAGCTTTTAAGAATCATGAACTTCTAACCTTTGGAAGTCAGAAGGTTATGGAAACATATATGGAATCATAACATAGAAATCATGCCTTTTGAACAAAATCATAAGATGAGATCAACATCAACAAATATAATAAAAAATCTTGAAACCAGCTCAGTAATCTCATAATGACATTAAAACCATAACTTTGGAATCTCCAGAAACGGGATCATCATAATCCTCATCATGGTCCTTATAGAAAACATTCGTCTTTAGCATCATAAGGATTTTGAGAATCATGAACTGCTAGTATTTTCGAAAATAAGGTATTATGGAAGTCGTGTATGCGTCCATAGGAAAAGAATCATGCCTTTCAGAGAAAGAGAAATAGCCTTAACATACCTCTTGGTCTCCTTAACTACCCAACGTTTATCCTTCCAAGCTCTAAATCTACATGTAAACCATTCATACTGTTGTTAGGCTCATTGTCACATGCTTATCTTAATTAAGTCTTCAATTTAAATCCATTTAGAATCTGCCGAAATTCGACATCTCCCCTGTTTATATGCCTAGCCCGAAATTACAATCCAATAACCAACAACAACAACAACAATACCAACATCACAACAACATTATCAACACCAATAGGCTCCATAAAACATCTCACATGATGTTTTCCAAGTTTCTCAACTAACCAACTTGTTATACGACTATTTAATAACTTTATCTCCGTAAATAAACTGAAATTAATATTAATAAGGAGAGATTCATACCTTATTCTTGGTAGAGCAGCAATATCTTCAATATTTACTTTGAATCCAAGCCAATTCCAATGCAAGACAAAACTATAATCGTGACTACACATTACCTGGACCTCGATTAATACTCCGTCACTTGAAATTACTCAAAATCCTCACTTTTATGTTGTATGTATGCTCCCTTATGTTGCTGAATTTTTTGGGAAATTATTATGGAGAAAAATGGGGGTTTTAACCCTTATATAGTGGGTTGAAGTCGGTGGCACTGTAGCAGCGCGCGACACTGTGCGTCCGCGCAGTGCAGTCCCCTGCTCTGCCCGCCTAACTTGCAACGTCCATAATTCTCTACTCCGATGTCGTATCGACGAGCGGTTTATTGCATTGGAAACTAGACTTCATGTACTTCAATTTAGGATTTTGCTTTGCTTCAAAACTCCTCATATACTAAAAGATATTCTTCCTCCAAGTTGGGCCAAAATTGCCCCTCATATTTTCTTCAAAGTTCCAACAAATTTAATTTCCTTGATTCACTTGCCCTTCAATCCTTCCATAGCTTATTATATGAACTTAAACCCTCATAACCATAAGATTGGCGCATATAATCTCATATATTCTTGAAGGTAACTCCAGTGTCTATACTTAAAAACAATCAACACTTATGAATCTCAACGTACAAAACTACAGGGTGTAACAAGAAGTTCCCAACGAGGACCAACAATTAATTAGCAAACGAATAGTATGTATTGAGGCTCAGACAAAGTCTTCCTCTCTTATCAAAGTTTGTTCTTTCTTTACAAAGAGATGATTCACTTTTTAATTTCGTAATAATTTTGGAAGTTATAAATGCAGTGAAATTTCATGCTATCCAAGATCGGTCTTCTTTACTATTTGTGCTTAATCTGCTCATGATATTACATTTATAGGATAATCTAATTCCCTAATAAGAATAATGCATGTGTATAAAGTACAACTTTTACTTTGAAAGAACTAAAGAAAGATAAAAAGAAAAGGAACTAAATCAAACCAGAGAAACAAGGAAAAGAGAAAAGGAATACTATAGTACTGTAATAACAGGTACGTCTATGTATCGGTTGTTGATATGGCATACATATGTAGTGATGTCAATAAGAAATTTCATATTGACGGTTAGGCATAATTCAGGTTTCGCTCCAAAACATTCTCTCCTTCCATTATTACTTTTACTTACATAATGCTACGAAATATTACTGTATTAAAGAGGAAAAAATGGAAAGGAAAAAGGAAAAAATGAAAAAGAAAGATGACGAAAAGAGGAATAACCATGCAGATTTATTTGTTTTCTATTTTTTCTTTTTCTTTTTATATTATTACATATCCTCTTTGTTATTTTTTTCAAAATATGAGAAACATCGAAAAATATTTTAGAAAAAAACAAAGAAAATATGTACATATTAAATGTATATGAGACAAAGCCATTATTGTTCTAAAATAAGATATTGATTATTTTCATTTAAGAAAAAAAAATGAATATTTCAAATGTTTTTAAATTTACAGAATTAATATTACATACATAAAAGATTAAATTCATCTTTTCAATTTGTAAAAATCTTTTATAACTCAAGATTTTTGCAAGAAGGTCATTTCGTGAATATACTATATATTGTTTTTTATAATTGTGCGAAATGCGGATAAATTCACTAGTTTATACAAAATTAAGATCCTCACACAACCTTTATTAGTTGTGCCCTGTGTAACACTACAAGAAAGAAAACATTTGCCAACAATTTTTTTTTTTGTCATAGTATTGATTATTGTTGCAAAAAGTACTTTTGGCAACAATATTTGTTTTGTTGTTGCATAAACTTTCCCATCGGCTGTTATTCAGAATGACGTGTAACAACTTTTTTGTTGTTGCCCAAAGTACTTTTTGTAACAATAGTCAATACTATGGCAACAAAATTAAATTGTTTGGCAACGAAAAAAAATTCATGTTTATAAGTTTCCTCATATATGCCAACAATAAAACTAAGTTATTGGCAAATATTAAATTTTGCTAACAATATTATTTTTGTTGCCAAAAAATTGTTGCCATTTCTGTATTTTCTCGTAGTGAAAGCTTAGACCAAAATTTTCAGTACTATGTTATTTTAGCAACAATTAAACGTATTTCTTTTACGTGTTCCTCCACACTTGACTAATTGACACTCATCCGTACATCAATTAATAGGGCCTTTTGATTCTCAAGGCACAAAATACCTCTTCTATAGGCTTTAGAATAGTCTAAGGTGCCGTTTGGCCATAAAAATTATTCACCTTTTTTTTGAATTTTTTTTTTTCACTTTTGGGCGTTTGGCCATAAATATTCTGAATACAATTTAAAGTTGTATTTTGGAATACCAAAAATTCAAAAAACTTATTTTTTAAAAATAATTCACTTTTTCACCTTTTTACAACTACATTTCACCAAAAACTACAATTTCAAAAACTATGACCAAACACAACTCCAACTCCAACTCCAAAAATTCCAAAAAAAGTTGAATTTAATTTTGGTATCTATGGCCAAACGCCTACTAAATATTACACAAGATTATTTCTAATATATATAAGTGGCTAGGGTGTACGAACACTGCAACGGCCAGTTGTACAAAATGCAACGTGAATTGTACTATAAACGTGGGCCTTTCTCATTTGTGATTAAATTTCTTTGACATTTCCCATTAGGCTATAAGTCTATAACCACGTGTATTGCTTCTGAAACACGTGTGCTTCAAATATTTCTCACGGGATTTGCTAATTGCTGCTGCAACTTCAAATTCCAATTCCAAAAGTTCTCAAATTTTCACACAAATCAGTTCATATTTCATGCCACTTTAGCTAATTCAAACCCAAAAGATCATGCGAAAGGGCTCTAAATCTAATATATGGATCGAAGACAAAAGTTTCGCTTAGGTTGTAGCTCAAGTGACTGATTTTACCGGTAAATAAGTCCATGTTATTACTGAATATGGCAAGAAAGCACTTCGTTTGAATTCTATCTGTTACTTTTGACCAATTTGGTTATTTGGTCAAATGGGTTGATGGAAAATGTGAGTGAATTTTTTTAGGTATTGGCATTTTCAGAGAAGCTGTACCCAAGGGATTAATAGGCAACTCTCTGTTCAAATGAATTTACCTAAATTTCCTGCATACATGTACTCACAATTACAACATTGGTCATACCAAAGTAAGAACCTGAATAAGTTAGATATTAGTGTGCAAGGTGTTTGAAGAATTTACTAGGCAAAATTGGTAAACAATATATTATAGTACTATTCTGAAATGATGTTTCATGTCAAGGTCTACAACACTACTCTTTTTGATGGAGTTTCGTTATGTTATTCTTGATTAATCTTTTGGTGCGTAATGCAAGACTACAATCAAAACTAAGTAGTAAAGGCTTAAACTTTTATTTAGTTGCAAGAAAAAAGTAAGTTAAATGCCGTTGTGGAGTTTTCACGTGGGAAGGTTAAACAAACCTATGGATGGAATAATTTCCAGAAATTACCGTGGAAATGCTCCTTTAAAAATTGGGACTTGAATTGATAAAAATGGGTAGCATGTAGCAATTTATAATGCTAAAGAGAAATATAGGATCACTCAAATCGTGACCTTTTGATCTTTCTATTCATGTAAAAGTTCGTATAATGGATTCTAATGAAACTCTTGACAACAAAAGGGATAGATTATTTCAGTTTAGCTTTAATTCTAAAGGTCTGTCGTCTTACTCCTTTCCTTGCATGCTGTCCCTAAAGTTGTATTCATTTTATATCTTATCTTTTCATTTTCTTCTTTATCTTAGTCTTTGCCGAACTTTTATTCCCAATTTAAATTCCCTCTTTTTCAATAGATGGATTGATTCAGATTGTTATCATTCAAATCCCTCCACGCGGAATGACGAAAACGTAGTTTTTATATCATTCTTTGTCACTTTCACTTCTATAAATGCAATTTACCCCTATTCCATGTTGTAAAAGACTAATTTAAATTTTGGATTTTCGAGTTATTTGATTTCCTATATGGTAATACCTCGATTCTTAGCTTTAAGTATTAGTCGGTGACAGCAGCAACATTTAATTGGAGAAAATGGCCCACTATTGACTCAGGGAGGCCAGTAAAAGGTTTGAACTTTGTCCTATTGTGATGGATATTAATTTTTGTCATCTAAACAACAGTTAATTATTGTTGAAAATAATATTTTTCGTATCGTTCAACTATATGGTTTCTTAGATACTCAAGTGGATGCGGAATGTTTAATAATTGTTATACATAGTATGTTATAATTTGTAATGCTTTTTTAAAATGAATTAATTACTGTGTATTTTATATAGTTGATGTAAATTGTGTGGATTTTTTTTTTTCATTAATTGATGAACCCAAAAATATAAAATTTGAATCCACTAATTTGTAAAACAAAAGAAGGTTCATACAATTTTTGGTTGTGTGAGAGTACAAAATAATATTTCTTGATAACATCAACTTTTTCTCCAATTCTTATCCATAGCCTCTAACCTATAGTCTTTTCTTGTTAATATTAATATATTGTTTTTTCTTTTGATTTAAAAGTTATCTTTCAATTTACATATCTTTTTCAACCTTTCAATCTCTAGTCTTGTCAAAATTAATATGTTGTCTTTTCTTCTAATTGAAAAGTTATCTCGCGATTTTAAGAAAAAAATTCTACTTTAGACTATTTTAAAACTTCCTGAAGAAGTGTCGAGTATCTTTGAACCAAAAGTCCCTATTATACGGAGTTTATACACGTGTAGTGTGCAAGTCTAGTGTGAATAAACAAAAATAAGAACAGAAATTATTGTTGAAACAACATAGCAGCTTGTTAAATTCCTTCTTTGATTTCTACTCTTTCCTCTTGCAAAACCAGAAAACAATGATGCAAGTGGATCCCGATAAGCCTCCAGCGTTTTTCAAGCTTTTACTATCTGGAGAAGCCTTTATGAACAAAATATTACTTCCGTTTTAATTTATGTGAATTTATTTGACTGGGTACGATATTTAAAAAAGAAGAAGCTTTTTAAAAAATTAAAAAAA
>NC_081343.1:30962366-31057816 GCF_029784015.1 Lycium ferocissimum | reverse complement strand
ACAAAACAACAACTACAATAGCACCAACATCAACAACATCATGATCAATACCAAAATATTCCATAAAACATCCCACGCGATGTTTGTCCAATTCCTCAACCAACAACTTTATTATACAACCATTTGTCACTCTATCTTCGTAACTAACCAAAAGTAATATTAATAAGGAGAGATTCATACCTTATTTTTGTTAAAACAGCGATATCTTCAATATCCACCATGAATCCACCGTAAAACCATACTAGAATCATCGTACGCGTTTATCCGAGCTTCGATTAATACTCCGTCGCTTGAAAATTGCTTACTTTGTGATTCCCTCTCTCTCTCTCTTCATTTTTCTGGAAATTTCTAGCAAAATATGATGAAAAAAGGGGGTTATTACCCTTTATATAGGGTCAAATTGTCGGGTTCTTGTAACATTTCACCGTAGCATGCCGATCCATCTTTAGAAAGATTGTAGCACGCGTTTCTCGCTTTCTGTCGGTGAACTTGTAATGTCCATAATTCTCTACTCCGATGTCCTATCGACGAGCAGTTTGTTGCGTTGGAAACTAGACTCGACGAAATTCATTTTAGGCTTTTGTTTCACTTCAAAAAACTTCATATGCTAAGAGATATTTGTCCCTCAAGTTAGACCAAAATTTTCACACAAAACTTTACCCATCCTTTCTCCAAAGTCGTACTACTCCATTTCTTCCACTCATTTCCTTATAAAACCTTCCGGTATATCTTGTATACGCCCTTCACTCATTAAATGTACTTGATAATGCTTGCTTATATTTCAAAGTAGTTTTACTTAATCGTAACTCAACGTACTTATGTTTCACATTTGATAAGTGCTTCTTCGATGATACGGGGTGTAACACAATTCTTCAAGTTTGATACAGTTGTGCATGTTTTATTTATCATAACTGAGCTTAGATTTCAAAGATTAATTAAATGAAGTGCTCATCTTTTTAAAATATATATCAAGCTCAAGATTTATACTTGTCGAGCTTTGCTAAAATTAATCACTTGAAGGTTTTTTCTTAAACTTCAGATAACGCATGTTGAACACTACGTCCTTTTAAAATTCAAACTAACTGGAACTGATTTCCTTTGCATTTCAATGAAAGTAACTTTTTTTAGAACCAAGTTCTTTTAAGTTTATGTTCAAAAGCTATTTAGACCTGGCGAGCTAGATTAACATTTTCTTGAATTTCTTACAACTCCAAACAAATGCCTTCAAGCTCTTTGACACATTAAAAATCGGGTTTTAACTAGTTATGGTCTCCCTTTTAAATTTTGGAATGGATTTTACTTCGTTTTGGGGTTTCGTACTTAAATTATGTTTTAAATTTTTAGCATCACCGCGTTTCTTTTTCTTGAAGTCAATTTTCACCTAATTATAAAAGATATTAATATTTTCTAATCCTTTTGGTAATATATTTTAATCTTTTTTTTCAATTAACCTAAGTTTGGCTGGTTAGCCGTTTTAACGGATCTTAAAGGATGCTAAACCCCTTCCCTTTAGGATAATTAGAATCTTTACCTAGAATCACATAAATTAGTAAATCATTAATGGAGGTTTGTTTTAGCATAACTTAGGTATTAATGGAGGTTTATTTGAGCACTACTTAGATCATTAGATGTCCTGATTCACCGTTAAAATAATTAGGTGGCGATTCCTTAATTAATTTAAGAATCACCAATATATTGTACTCTGCTTTAACTCGGTTAAAATGGAGTATAACAAATGGAGAATCACTTGTTTAACTGAAAACATAATCTGTGGGGCCTCGGCCCAATATAAGTGCACAAATCAGTGGCCTCGGCCAAGTAAGTGCGCCAGTCAATGGCCTCGGCCAAGTATACGTATACATGAGATTGTGCCCTCAGGCAAAGTATATAACTATGGCCTTAGGCCCAAAAACACAGGTGTTCAACATTTAACAAATTATATAAAAGAACTGAGAATCATGTTGAAAGGTACAACACTGACATACTGAGCAATGACTCACTGAGACATGTATTCATGAACTGATTATGAGAACTGAAGATTTGACTAGTCTATAACATGCTGAGTAATCTAGACTGAGACTGATGAGTATCAAATACGAGTCTATATGAATTACATACTAAGCTCACAACATTCGAAATGAAAGTCATGAACGAGTTACAAAACTAGAGAATAGAAGTTCAGTAACTATTCAAGGAACTAAGCCTAACTATATTTATGAGGCAATTCGTAACGCTGTAAAAGAAAGTTGCATAGGGAGAATCATTAGCATTCCCAAACATAGAGAGTTAGCCTCACATATCTTAACTTCCTGCTTTTGAGCTTAGTATAACAATCGTCAACCTTTTCTATTTTAATCTATAGCAATACAAGTCAAAGGGATTCCATATTAGCAATAATATTCATGCTTTGGTCATCTAAGCATTTTATCAAACACTTGGTGGGCATAAAGCTCCACAACCTTCATTGATGGTATTTTCTTCACCCAATCCCATTCTACTACTTAGGTGGTTCTACAATTTCATTTAGATGTAATTAACAGCGTTCTTTATCACCCATGATTATAACAATCCTAAGTCAACAATCCAAAACCCTACCATAGTTCATATGATTCTCTTTATCAAACCCATTTATTAATCTCCGAAGAACTCATCAATTCACGTCTACAAACGATTAGAGAGTAGAAGTATTACCTTTTTGAAGTTCAATCCGCTTGAATTCGAATGTTAGGGTTTCCACGTCCAACAGTAATGCTCCAATCACAATTCTATAGATTAGAAGGGTTTACTAAAGTTAGAAAGGGATTAAAGACCTGAAATTAACCTAGAATCGTTGAAGAACTCACCTTGGAGGGTTATTGAGTCTTGAGACTTGTTCTCTCTTGCCTTAGGATGTTTACTAAACCCCAAGCTTAAATATAAGAGAAAATCCAGCTTTTGACCTGAAAATCCGATCCATGCACGTTGGGCCCGCGTCTTACGTCCAACGTTGGGCCTCACTCAGACTGTGGTCAGAGAGCACAGTTTTGCGCTCTAGGCCCGCGACGCGTGGCCAACACGCATGGCTTGCTGCTTTGAGCATTTTTGTGACGCTCATAACTTCTTGCTCCGATCTTCGTTTGTCTTGATCTTTATACTAATGGAAAGGTATTTCCACATATTATAACTTTCATTAAGGGAACTTTTCCAAATTCCCAACTAATCAAGGGGTTAAGGTCGCCCGAAGTAGGCCCCTCAGCCACTTTTGCAAGAACGTGAAACCTTCTAAATTTCGTTTTACTTTCTTAAAACGAGTCGTACCTTAGTCTGAGGACCCGAGGTGTTACAAACTAATTAAAATTAGGTAACGTCAAAGAAGGAAACGCATATACTCTTTGAGGACCGGAAAATAAACACCAAAAGGAAAAAAAAAAAAGAATTCTTATTAGGAGAAAAGAATCTCCACGATTGTAGCCGTAAAGTCATCATGTGAATACATATATTTTACATGTTCGGAGTAATTTATTCTCTGCAAGGTTATCGCATGTCAGAACGAACTCTTTAACTTTTTTCCCTATCGCCCTCATGAAAAGGTGGTTAAAATCAAAGTATAGGACTCAAAAAAAAAAAAAAAAAAAAAAAAATCCACAAACAAACATGTTCCTTCTTCTTATTTCAGGAGCTTGAAGAAGTATCGACTTTCATTTTATTAACCATCTGCTTCCTCTCACTATTAA
Organism: Lycium ferocissimum; assembly: GCF_029784015.1. Lineage (NCBI taxonomy): Eukaryota > Viridiplantae > Streptophyta > Magnoliopsida > Solanales > Solanaceae > Lycium > Lycium ferocissimum. The sequence continues at coordinate 31,054,103 of NC_081343.1, read as the reverse complement.
AAATCACTATTTTTCTACTGAAATTTTTCACTGAAAAATGTTTAGTGGCTATTCTCATAGATACTTTGATTGAATTAATGTGAAAAGAAAAATAGTAGTGTTTTCACACGGAAAATTTGTAGAGAAAGTTTCCCAGTATTTTAATGGGAATCTGTTTCCCACCATGCGTTTTCCCAGTGAGCTAATTCAGTGGGAATAAGGTGGGAAAATCATGTTTATAACACAAATTTTTCACTGATTCGCGGTGGGAAAAGCATCTGTTTCTAGTAGTGTCTGTCACAATTTATGTTGCACAGTTCGAATTTCGAGAGTCAAACAGTTTAATTTTAACCATGAATTCGGGCATGGAATCTTTAATTTAAAAAGAAAAAAAATTTGCATATTTGAAAACTACGTAAAAAGTACTTTAAGTCGCAATAATTGCCAATTCAAAATATTTAAAAGATATACGAAAAAAATTACCAATCAAAGACAGACTTATTTGAATCTCGAAATGCGAAAGGTGCGCTAAATTGGGACAGAAGGAGTAGTATTCAGAACTAACTAATCCAATTAATGTAGATTTGTGTCAGATAGGGTTCGTTTTAAGGATAAAGTGGTCCCTACTAGAACTTTTCCGTTTTCATAAATCAAACACAAGATATTTGGTTAAAGATGGTGAGATCTCATCCATCCCATGCATCCTTTAGTAAGATTTTTGTTACTAATTTCATAATAAAGTATTTCACATTCGTGTGTATTGTATTCTTTTATGAGGTTGTGAAACTTATAGTATTGATTTATGTTTGGCGTAATGCATAAGCAGCCCCCTAAACTTGCACTTTTGTTCCATTTTGGCACCTCAACTAAGCGTTGTTCTTATTGAACCATTGAACTCGTCCTCAAGTGTGTCTATCAAACACAATCCAACTTACATAACAAACATTTCAATAGGTTAGAATTATTCTTTGTATGCGCGAGCAGATATCCAATTAGTTTCATTAGTGTCATTTTCTTACTTAATTACCAACTTCTAGTTCATGTCCCACGGTTTTTTGATTGATCATTGATTGAGTTTATTTCTAATAGGTGTTACTGTTTTTTTTTTGCATTTAGGTAGTCAAATAATTGAAAATATTCTATAGATTTTATTGTGGGGTAGCTAATTTAGTAATATAAACTACATGGGGTTTACACTTTACAGAAAACAATCTTGTTTGACGAAGTTTTTGGAAACGAAGAAAAATATATGAAATTTGGGTTTAAGATGATCCATTGACCAGATGGCTAGTTTTGTAATAGTATGCTTAAATAGTCAAAGAAATGGGTTCATATCTCTTAGTTGAAAAATCTTATTTAAGTCGGATTGTGTTTGATAGTATATTTGAGGGCAGTTGAGTTCAATAAAAGATGCTTGGTTAATTTGAAAATGAAAAAAAAGATGCAAGTTTAGGGAGTTGCATATGCATTAAGCCTTTATGTTTTATTTGTGGTTGTTAATAGTAAGGTATTTCCTATTTGCTTACAGTCACCCCCCCCCCCCCCCCTGGGTTTCACATTAATCATCAATGATAGAAAAAGAGGAACAGAAGAACAATACTCTCTCTGTTTCAATTTATGTGAACCCTTTACTATTTAGGGAATCTACGAGGTGATTTTTTGACCACGTTCATTTTTCTTAGATCATTTGAATTATAAATTATCATGACTTATAGTAGTTTTAATGTAGTTTCTAAATATATAAATTTTATGTTTACAAACTTGAAAAGTCTATGCCAAAATTTAAGGCCAAAGTTATAAAATTTGACCCTTATACTTTGAAAAGGTTCACATAAATTAAAACGGAGGGAGTATATCTCATTAGAATGAGAAGACCAGGGAATAGACCAAGTGAAAAGACAATTTTGTATTCAAATTTAAAAGACCTAAGAATAGACAAGATTCCATATACAATGTCTTTAGATAGGACATTTGACAGGGACTAGCTCGTGTAGAAAACTTAATTTAATTCTGAAAACTGAAAAGAGAATATTATTTTGGGAAAATAACACTCTATATCTATTGGAGAAAATATTTTCTGAATATGGTTGCCCTAAATAACAATGCTATCTTAGAGAAAAATATTTTATCTCAAATAAAGGAAGTAATTTCATTGACGAACGGTAAATTGTTTTTCTTCAAACTATCTTAATTCTTGTTTCTACTCTTTATGTCGCTTGTTTCAACTAATTTGGAAACCAATACATTCCTTATGGAAGGACTCTGTTTTGACTCGGCTATAAGCCAATATGAACTTTCTAACAATTGAGTATATATTTGGAGTTACCTTGATTTTCATGTTGAAGGAGTTACCTTGATTTTCATGTTGAAGACTTTCGTAAACTTATAAACATAATTTATGGGCGCAAGCAAATTGATTTCACCATTAATCATTTTGATAATTTATTTTGACATAATTTATGGAAACATTTAGAGCCCGTTTGGATTGGCTTATAAGTTGCTGAAAACAGCTTATTAACTGTTTTCAGCTTATTTGAGTGTTTGACTGGCCAACTTAATGTCATTTTGTGCTTAAAATAAGCAAAAAAAAAAAGGGCCCGTTTGGCTTAGCTTATCTAAAGCAGCTTATAAGCTATTTTTTTTTTTTTAAGCCCATCCAAACAGACACTTAATCATTCAATTTTTTTATTATCACAACAATATTGAGATAAACTACAAAAATCAAATCGATTAAGCATGATTTATCGACAAAAGCATGCGTTCATATACAATGTCTTTAGATCTAGGACATTTGACAGGGACCAGCTCGTGTAGAAAACTTAATTTAATTCTGAAAACTGAAAAGAGAATATCATTTTTATTGACACGTCTTTGACTATAGTAGTTCAACTTGTAGAAAGATAATATTAATAATTAGATAATAAGAAAACCAAAATACCTAAGTGGATGAGCATGCTGCATGTGATTAAAGCTTTGTGGAAACTAAATCGATTTGTCATCCATAGACGTTTCGCACCAAGTTGGATTATATATTAATACACTTATCTAACTACTTTTTAATTAATTAGTTATTAAGTGTATTTCTTAAAGTAGCATTACACAACATTTCAATAAAACTCACAACAAAAAATAACTCTAATATTTATTCTTTTACAAATTTTAGTTAGTATAGTCACTATATAATTTTTGTACAGTCATTGTATACACTAATTATACAATTGTCATACATTTATTTTGGTTTTTCACTCGTTGTTTGGTATTTATATTGGGGCCTGACTAATTGAAACTTTCGCTGGGAAGTCCCAGTTGTTATATATTGAGAACACACCACAACAACTACCACGATTACGCTGGCGGGTGCAATTTTTTATACGCCTACCCAAAAATGTTAAAAGTAAAAACCATTAGATTCTTTGGTTATAGTAGAACGCTAACGATTATTTAAATTATCTGTTTTGGATATTTCTTTCTTTACATATGGAGAATATTATCTTCTTTCTTTTTTCTTCAATAGATAGTATATTACTAGTATATATTAAGAAACATTTTAGGAAATAAGGGGTGTAGTAATTTCTATTTCCTTTTTCTTAAGACATTCTTGTTTAACCAGGGGTGTAGGAAAATCAAATTAGGGAAAAATGAAAATAAATCATTTGAAATTCGAGCTTGTGTAGACTTCAAACCTTTCTTCCGAATAAATCATTAGAGATCTCTTTCATTTTATCTCTAATGAAAATGATAAAGTGCTTGCTTCCACTAGTAAAGAACATTAGCACATGATTGATCTGGATTAAGCCTTAAACTAGATTAGTATTGACTGGATTTTGATGTGTTTGCACTTTGCACGTAAAATCGTGTGGCATTAGCACTGGCTAGTGGAGCTTAGACTAAGATTAGTGGCTCAAATTATGGCGTAAATTATGGATTGTTCAATTCAAAGGTTTCGAAAGACTAAAGAGTTTATTATTCAATTATTATTAGGATATTAATATCCCGTTTGGTCATTCTTCTAAAATCAGCTTATTTTAAAAAGTGCTTTTTTCAGAAAGATTTTTCAAAAAAGTACTTTTGGCGAAAAGGAGTGTATTTGGCCAATTAATTTAAAAAATACTTTTGAGCAGCAATTAGTATTTAGCCTTTAAAAATGCTTAAAGTGTATTTTTAAAAGTTTTTCAAAAAAAAGTGCTTTCAAACAAAATCTTTTTTTTTTTTTTTTTTTTTTTTGCTTTTGAAAAACTGCTTCTGCTACTCTCCAAAATCATTTATTTTCTCTCAAAAGCTTAGCCAAACACCTCACTTTTTTAATTGACTCAAACCGAACCAAACCGATGGGTATGTATTATATTTGGTTTGGTTTTAATAATTTTAAAACCGACTAGATTGATTTGATTTTGATTTTAACCCAAACCCGACCCAAACCGACCCATCAACACCCCTACTGACAACTTCTAAATCAACCCGTCATCAGCTTTGAATTATCTTTATAAGGGAACTAGGTTCCTATTAATGGACTAGTTACATATGATAGCAATATTCGTCTCTAGATCAGATATACTTAATTAATTTTACAGATTAACTAGCTTAATTATACTCTCTCCGTCCCAAAAAGATTGTCTTAGTTTGACTTGGCACAAAGTTAATAAAGAAAGACTTTTGAAATGTATAGTCCAAAACAAGTCTTAGATATTTGTGTGGCTATAAATCATTTCATAAAGTTAAATTATTTCTAAGTATAGAAAGATGCCAATCTTTTTCGGGACGGAGGGAGTAATTTGATTAGCTGAAACTTAATAGCAAAAGTTCGTACCAAAGTATTCCAGTGTAAAGATGAAGCGAACGACATTATTACAGATAGAAAGGCACCTGAAAAGATTTTAGTATCCTAGTATTGTCGAATATTTGTTTGGCATCCCTTGGTCTTGGAAATACTATGATTCAGTGGATTATCAGGTGTGGTTTAGAGGCATAATAGCTGTCCACAAAACTGTGGGCATCTGGAAGAAATGATTGAATGGGCAAATTAGATAAATACTCCTTAATTAAGGTAAAGTTAGTACCATATCATTAAATGATCGAGGACCACTCCACTAAAGCATAAACTTTCTTTTAATTTTAATATACAAAAGGAGGAAAATAAAGAGGTGGCCGGTTAAGTTTATGACTGTGCCACGTGATACAGATATCTTTGATATCTGTGTAGTACTGATTAAAACATTAAACAAAACATAATAATGGGAATGATTCTGATTAGCCACGATGTAGGTGTTTTTATCCAATCTTTATTAGGTGTTAATTAGCATTTAAAATCCCAAGTTTGAAGCGGGGAAACAGGGCCTTCACTTGTCGGGATAAACTTGACACCCACATTTTGTTTTTTGCATCGAAATAATTTGACACCAATTAATATTAAGCATGGAGCCAAATGTACAATTAACAAGTATTAAAAGCATGTGAAAGGGAATCCTACCCTGCCATGCGCATCTTTTTCAAAGTTCAATCTTTTCCATGTCTTTCTCTCTTTTTTTCCCATTAAATTATTCTCAAGAAAAAGGATTTCACTTACCATACACAATAACAATTTATGTCTTAGCTAAAATAAGTTGGGTCGGGCATATGAATCTCACTTCTTCGTTTAAGCTCATATCATAATCATATTAAATTAAATAAAAGTAAATATAAAATTTTAATAAAATAAAAGTAAATATATATATATAAAGAAATACTACTTTTATTATAATACATTACATTGATATTATCAAAATTTGCTTGCACTACCAATGTGATTTGACTTAATGTATGCCTACTTGTCGCATTTTTCAGGTTTTCAGGTAATTTAGTTATTATGGATAATTACGTATAATTAACTTTTATGCCGGTTGGTAGCATAGAAATTCTCTTACACAATCAACATACAAGTTAAATTCAAAATGTAAAGACACAATATATACTTAATTGCTAACTTTGGAGAAATGTCTATTAAATTACCTCTTCCTCTCATTCTCAATTCATCCTTATCCTTCATTATGAAAACCAACTTTAGGTTTACATTAACTCCCGTTAAATGTGGACCTTTGGCCTAACTCACACCGAAAAGTTAGCTCAAAAGGAGGAGGATTGTCCAAGCCATATAAGGAGCTCAGGGTCTTATTCCGGTTCGATGTGAGACCATTCTTCTCATCACCACCCCCCTCCGGCCCCACACACCTAAATTTGGACATTCTTTTATCCGGATTTCACTGTTCGATCTGGAGCGTGTACATTCATGGACCGGTGGTATTTCATCAACCCCCCTCTCGACCGCGATCCGGGGCATTTCGCCCCCCTCTTCTGGAGGCCCACATCGACCATGGGCACGGTTTGACTTTGATGCCATGTTAAATATGGATCCTGGATCTAACTCACACCCCTAAAAGCTACCATATAAGGAGCCTAGAGATCTCATCCCGATCCGATATGGATCATTCTTTTCATCAATTCCCTTTTCACAATTTCACCTTATAAGAAATGGAACACTAGTAAACTTTCTTAATCCTAAACTAATGAGTAAAAAACTATCCCGGTCCGACGTGAGATTGATAGAGTATAGAAAGAATGGAGTGAATAGGGGTCCGTATGGTGAATTGGGCGGGGGGGGGGGCGATCACGTTTTGAACCTTCTAGAAGGAAATGCCAAAGCAATAACAAATCAAGTAAATAAGCTAAATCCTAAAGCTAGTTAATTACTTCCTCTGTCCCAATTTATGTGACACTTTTTGCTTCGATATTCTGTATAAACTTTAACCAATATTTTAAGATGTATTTTTTTATCAAATTGATATGAGAAAAGTTGCAACTTGTAGTAATTTCTAAATATATAAATTTTAATATTAAAATATAGAGTTAATCTAATCAAATTTAGCTTCAAAATTTAGTCAAATTAACTCTCTAAAAACGAAAAGTGTCACATAAATTGAAGCTGAGAGAGTAATTACGTAGCTTTCTTGCCATCCAGTTAACCTAGACAAGTTTCACCAAACGAAGTCAAAAAAGCTGCATGTCCTTAAATTCTTAAATTCATTTTCCATTCCCCAAATTAAACAAAAGTTTTTGCCTCTTGGGTCGAGCTAGCTGATAGAATATTCCAAACAATTAACTGATGGAATCTGACCAGACATGTGATCATAAGGAGAAGGAAGGTTCCCTCCATACAACTAGCTCTATAAATAAAGTCAAACCAAGTACTAAATTCTTCCAGTCTTATAATCAAGTCCAAATTTTTCTCACTTCTTTCCCACTTGCTTCACTTTCTATATATCCACTTTCATTTCATTTTGTACGTCATCAGCAAGCTAGCAAAAGGCAATAACAAGAGAGACATACACAAGGAAACAAGAAAGAAGAAAAGGGATCATGACAGGCAGTACAACTCACCAGGTTGATGATCAAATGGTTCTGATCTCTCAGTTCTATCCTGATATTTACGCCCAACTGACGCGCGAACAAGGTTAGCGATACAGCTTTTCTTGGAGTTTAAGTTATATTTTATTAACAAAGTGATTTTCTTACACTAACAGTGTAATTCAACAGGTTTTAGCAGCTTAATTACTTCAGTTTTTTAGCTTATATATACTATACAGTATCAGCTTGTTATGGAGAATTACATGTCGCTGTCGGTCAATTTAACTCAATGGCATAAAAATTCTTTATACTATGATCAATATTGCACGAAACGTAAACTCAGGCTCTTTTGGTTGGGGAGCAAGTTATCCAGGGATAACTAATCCCGGGAAACTCTTGTTATTCCACCTTCTATGTGGGGTAAAATAACACTACAATACAAGGATAACTAATCCCGGGATTAGTTATTTCGTGATTTTATCCTAACCAAACATGGAATAAGATGGTACTAAATTTTTATCCCCGGACTATTTTTCCTTATCCATCATACCAAACGAGCCCTTAATTTTTGTATTACCAAGTCCCAACCCATAGTCTTTTGTAAGTGTTATTAAGTGTAAAATGGAAGCTTTAATTAAAAGTTAAATCATTTTCATATATATATATAAAAGGTATAAATTTTGTCATAATATAAAGTGGAATAGAGGAGCTTATGGCTTATTTTTGTTATTTTGACTTAAAATAAGTGCTTAAAAGCACTTTTTTATTTAACCAAAATACTACAAAAGTACGCTTAAAAGTTATTTTGGTTTAAAAGCACCTAAAATAGCCAATCCAAACAAGCTCTAAAGGAGTACAAGGTCTTGAAGTCACAAAAGGGTTGTAGTTTTTGTTACTTGCAATATCAATGGTGTAACATGATGTTTAATTTGGTACTCTTCAGGAGCGGTGAAACCACAACGTAAAAGGAAGAAGAACAAAGATGAAGCAAAAGTACTTAGGAAGAGGAAGCTTAGTGAAGAACAAGTCAATCTTCTTGAACGGAGCTTTGGGGACGACCACAAACTGGAGACTGAAAGAAAAGACAAGCTTGCTTCTCAGCTTGGCCTTGATCCTCAACAAGTCGCGGTTTGGTTCCAAAATAGGAGGACTCGATGGAAGAATGAAAAACTCGAGGTTGAATACTCCAAACTCAAGTCTGAGCACGAGACTACGATCGTTGAGAAATATCGTCTTGAAACTGAGGTACGTCTGTGGACCTATCATTAACGATTTTTTTGGTGAATTGATAGCGTACACAAACTTAAGGACTATTTGCGTACACGAACTTAAGGACTATTATTCTTTACTTCTTCTATCCCAATTTATATGATACGCTTTTCTTTTTAGTCTGTCCTATTAAAAATGATGCGTTTCTATATTTAGAAATAATTTAACCGAAAACTTCTCCTTTACCCTTGACAGTCACACAAATATCTATGACTTGTTTTAGACCATAAGCTTCAAAAGTATTCCTTTCTTTTTTAAATCCCGTGACTAGTCTTATCACATAAATTGGACGGAGGAAGTATATCGTATTAGTAACTTGAAAAATCAGGCTAGGCGCTGATGATTATAACAGGTTAAAATACATTGTTAATGAGAAAACACATTTATATTCTCTATACATATACGTTCAATGGTTAACAATATAATATGAACAGAGCCATTTCATATTGTTTATGTGTTTTCCTGATAATTAAATAGTAAAGCAGTAATCTCGTATAGAACTTAATCCAAACTTTTAAAATGTGGCTACTCAAATTAAATTATCCATTTTCGATACAGATCTTGAAGATGAAAGAGCAATTGTGCGAAGCAGAAAAGCAAATACAAGGGCTATTATTGGAGCGTAATTGTGATGCGCAACTTTCAAGCAATAGCCCAATTAGTACTTCATCATTCTCTATGGATCAGCCACATTTTCTTGGGGAGTTTGGGATGGAGGAAATGTTAATGGACAATGGGTTCTTTGATCAAAGCACTTATATAGCTCTCTGGGATAATTAGAATGGGTTAACTGATATGTATGATATTATGATCATCCGTGTTTAAGCTTTAATTGTAATTTGTAGATAGTAACTCACCTAATGTATGTACATCCTTCTTTTTGCCCTTGCGTTCTGGATAATACTACTGCACTAACATAATGGATAATGTTACTCCAAATATTTGACTAAAGGGTTGTTTGATTCATGAGATAAACCGTTGGTTTATTTAATTCCATGGTTTTTGGATTTTGATTTCCAGCATAAGCGACCCTAAGATTTGTTACTCATTCACCTAAGTGTTCGTGTTGCTACGATGACTACACACTCCTAGATTAATATGGCTCAAGTTAAGGCGTAAATTATATATGGACTGTTCAATTCAAATGCTTTGGAACAGTAAAAGTTATAGGATGCTCAATTCACAAGCAAATAAGAATTTGTAAAATCATGAGGCAAATAGGCTCAAACTCAAAGAAAGAGAACGGAACATTTTTAAGAATATACAACCCAATATAATATTTTGCACTCTCGTAGTCATATTAGGAAGAGGTAAGTATTCACCTAGATTATCTATACCACGAATCTAAACTTGAAAAATGTCATGTATTTATAATATATTGAGTTGGTGTAAACACTAAGCATGAATAAGTTTTTTCCTTTGCATGCATCCATGCTATTAGTGCAACTTAATTTTCTTCTTTAACTACTACATAATCTATATATATAATGTAAAGCTAGGCATATACAAGGTGATGTAGCACATCTCTATGGCCACCATTCCTATTTATCTTTTATCTCTTTTTTTGACCTTTTCTATATTTTCCCCTTATTTTATAATTACAGAATTAACAATAATCTACCCTATCTATTGAGTTTCATTAAATTCGGCTATATTCATTCACTGTGTATTAATTATTTATAGTTGTATCCGATTGGTTCTCTTCAGCAGATGATATAATCGTTAACAATAGCGGTTTCATTTGCAATTGCTATGCTAATTAAGTATTTGTTCTGCCATATTAATTCAATGTGCTTAAGTTACTATATTAATAATTAATTGTTGTATACTAATGGAGAACTAAAAGCCCACTATCAGCTTTCAAGTTCGTCCACCACCGTTTCTTCTCCCCATTACCATATTTGAAGATATTTATTTCATTATCTAGCAATAGATTCTTTATATTCTCAAAAGAACGTTTGTACACCTTCTATAATGCCATCAGTGAACCTCTTTAGATATGGGCTTTGGTGATGAAATCTTTGCTTTAGCTCTTATTTTCTGATGATGAATTCTTCATTTCTTAATTTGTTTTTGTCTTCTTTTATAACATGCAAGAGTACTTCTTGTAATGATGTTTTGGCTCTCCATACTCTTTTTCATTAAAATCAACAAACTGTTTGGTCATGCCAAAAAAGGACAACCCGATGCACAAAGCATCTCGCGTTAGCAAAGTTCGAAAAGGGGGCAGCACCCCAAAGGTTTTGTTAATTATTTTTACATGTATATATTGATTGTAAACATATAATTTTCTAATAGTTTTGTAGTTGTGCACCCTGATGAGTTCATGAAATCTTGGACAGATCAAATGATGCAGATAGATATATAAAGAGACAAAAAAGGCATATCAGTTACCCCTGTGTTAGAGGCGTTGGATGAAGCTATCAGGATAATGAAAATTTAAACGACAAGTGAGAAGACAAGGGAGGACAAGCTGAAGATTGAGGTGAATCATAGTGTTAAATTGATGAGATAATTATCTAATGTTGATAGTTATTCTTAAAATTTATTGCAATCAAATCAAAGTTTATGATAGTCTGTTGTGGATAGATGAATAAGCTATTGTTTTTCTGTGTTTAATTTCATAATATTTTTTTTTGTCTATCACATAAATTTCAACCTTGTTCCTCTATCTAACCTGCGAATATGTATATGCGATGCAAAAGATATTCTGAAATTTTTAGATCTATTTTTGGTTTCTCAAAGTACTTTCCTCGATGTCTGAAAGTTGTATTTTATATATCATCTTAATATATATGTTTTGTTGATACGGTAAATATTTCGAGACTTTTATTTTAGGGTTTTGTTGTTATAGTGGTGTATTTTTTTTATTTTTACTAGGAATGTTGGTGATATTTTATTTGTTTTGACTTTTAATTTAGTTTTTCAAATATACATAAGAGTTGAATTTATAAACTTATTTGTTTAGTTATCTTATGAAAATTAAAAATACTTTAGATTTCACAAAACATACTTTGTGATTATTTTTAATATTTGGGTAATTGTAAGTTTAATAAGCTAAGGTTTAGTTTTTTTTTTTATGAAAATTTAAAAATACATTAGATTTAACACAAGTATTTTGTGATTACTTTAATATTTGGGTATTAGAAATAAATAAATCAAAATTTAATAAGGTCCTATATGACCGCGCAAAGTGCGGATAATTTCACTAGTTTATATATATAGTTGTGAAATAGAAATAGCTCGTCTAGGTTACATATAATAGTTACCACTGGTATATATACAAACGGATTGTGTAATGAATATTTATGTCATTAGTGTGATTTAACCTGTGGTAGGTTTATATTACTTCCCATTTATTCTAAGTTAATATTAATCCTTATTAACTAGTATTACCTTTTAACTAACCTACTTGTGTAGATTTCTTTCGTTAGTGCATGAAGCTTATTAACTCTCGGGAAAAATGAGAAAGGGACAAAGATTAGCTAAGGCGTAAAGTCACCACCCATATTATTATGGTACATGCATGGGGAGTGTTCGTGGAGCTAGCTTGAGATAGGGGATTCCGAAATCACTTAATTAGTCACAAGTTCAAATCTCAGGAGTGACATTCTAAATCCCCTGATATAATCCTAACTCTACCACTGAATTGATTTTAGAAGGTTGGTGTATGTCCTAAGATGTAAATAATACAACGCACTATGAATTACGGTTCTTATTGGATTATTCATTAGGATAATTAGCAGATCATGCATTCATGCTGCGACTTTTAAAGCAATCCATCATCAACTTTGAATTATATTTACATTAAAGTTCAGCTAAGTTCTTGTTTGTGACCTTGTTGTACTAGCTAGGTTATACAACAAGGCAATTTTAGTTACCCTATTAGAACAATATTCATCTTTAGATCATACAAAATTTACCGATTAACTTTCCTACTGTCTGATTAGTTGAAACTTGCAAAAGTTCTTAGCAAAATATACATCCCCAGTGTAGAGAGGAAATGAAGGACATTACAGATAAAGGCACCTGAAAAGATTAGTATCCTAGTATTGTCGAATATATGTTTGGCATCCCTTGGTCTTGGAAATACTATGATCAGTGGATTATCATGTGTGGTTTAGTGGCATATTGGCTGTCAACAGAACTGTGAACATCTGAGGAAGAAATGATTGAATGGGCAAACGTACGGACCAATTAGATAAATACTTCTTAATTAAGGTAAAGTTAGTAAATAATTAAATGCTGGAGGACCACTAAAGCATAAACTTTCCTTTAATAAAATATAAAAAAGAAGGAAAATAAAGAGGTGGCCGTTAAGTTTATGACTATACCACGTGATAAAGATACCTTTGATATCAGTATAGTACTGATTAAGTCGTTAAACAAATGGAGTAGTATTAAGGACAACACAACAATGGGGATGGTTCTGATTAATTAACCACGAAGTAGGTGTTTTGATCCAATCCTTATTAGGTGTTATTTAGCATTTAAAATCCCAAGTTTGAAGATGGGAAACAGGGCCGTGGCTTGTCGGGATAAACATGACACCAATTAATATTAAGCATGGAGCCAAATTTACAATTAACAAGTAATTAAAAGCATGTGAAATAGAATCTCTCCGTGCCATGCGCAACTTTTACAAAGTTCAATCTTTTCCATTAAATTATTCTTAAGAAAAAGAATTCTACTTATATACGTTGATATTTTTATATTTGTTTTCCACTACCAATATTATTTAATTTAGAATTTATTAAATATAGAGGAAAATATTTTTAAATTTTCTCATATATGGTTGGTCAATTTTTTTGAAAAACATTTATGTTTATGAAAATAATTTCTTTAAAATGAAGAAACTGACTTCATTATTGGAAGTAGATAAAACAAATTTCATAAGTGACAATTTATGCTAATTGTCTCCTCCAACCTCCAATGCACCCCTATACCTACCACAACCCTCCATTTCCCCATACCCATTATGCTTTCACCCTTAAAGCGCGTGCCCCACCCTGATCCATAATATTATCCTAGATTATATAATATGCTTTTGGGATAATATTATCTACTCTCTTGTCAAACATAAAAAAATAAGTAAGAAAATCACTTATTTTCGAAATATCCACAAGTGAGTATTCTTAAAAAAATGTCAGATTGTAGCCTCTTGAAATAAGACACGTTACCTTCTATGGTAAGTAAAAATAATTTGATAATATAAAATTATTTAATTAACGATATATATATCGTCAAACTCGCTGGTAATTGAGTTATTCTATATCTTTCTGGCTAATTGCTATCCAATAAACCTAGATACGTTTCACCAAACGAGACGAAGGAGCTACATGTCCTTAAGTTTTAAATAAATCCATTTTCCATTCCCAAAATTAAACAAAAGTTTTTTCCTCTTGGCTCGAGCTAGGATAGAATATTCCAAACAATCGACTGATGGAATCTGAACGACACACGTGATCATAAAGAGAAGCTCACTCCATACAACTAGCTCTATAAATGTTCACCTGAATTAAGTATACAGTTGAATTTATACGCGGTTTGAAGGATATGTGGTATTGATTTGTTAGAATTAAGATTGAATGCAAAGTAACCAATATAATATAAATATGAATAAAACGAAGTAATAAAGAACTATTTTAACAAGCCTGGGCCTCTTGACCTTTCGGAGTGAATCCCTAATAGAGGAATGATTCCGAGTAGCATTTGAGCTATAAACAGCTCAAAGAATCGAAGTAAAAGAGATAATTGTGGAGCAAAAGAAAGGAATTTTGAATAAGTTATATTGAAGCTTTTTTGTTTAGTACAATAATATTGCCTTTGTGAATCTGATGCCTCTATCACACATAGCTTGAACTCTATTTATGGCGTTCTAATCAGCCATTCAGCCAATAATCAGTCCTAATAATGGCTAATTAATAGTCATAAATACAGCCTCAAATGTAACTCGTAACGTCTGCACCAAATCTGGTCCGTTTGACTAACGTATACAAAACGTGATATCCTCATTTAATGACCCTGTCGAGCTGTTACTTCGAGGTGAATTTAGCACGTCAGGTTTCACCTCGGAATAGACTGGAACAATCTCATTTGATCCATCAAGTTTACTCCAAGTCCTCATTCTGACTGCCATGTGTCCTGCTGACTGAAAGCCACATGTGAAGCTGTTTTTACCATGTATACATATAGTCCCTCCATTTTCCAAAGGAAAGTATTGACCCCGTGGAATGGATTTAAACTGTTACTCAAGTTGCTTACTAGCGGGAAAACAAAACGTTTGATACCGTCGCCTGAAAAGATAATCGACGGCTTCAACTTTAATGCTCTCTGCACGATGTTGCTCAATAATTACTACTGACTTGATTTGACCCGCCTTGGAAACTGCTTCCAACTCTTCACCTTCCCGATTCGAGCATAAATAAGGCAAGAATCTCTTCCTTTTTTGTCACTCACTCACTTATTTTTCTTTTTTTGTAAACCCTACATTGCAATCTCTATAACCTTTTTCTCTTAACTATTTTTCTCTCAACAATGTCTTCTCCTTTGCTACTAACTCAATCACCAGCAAACTCTGATTCATCTGATCATCTCCCAAAACACGTTTCAATGCCTTCCACCAACGCGAAAGAAGAACTCGAGTTTTTTGCCGCCGACATTCTCCCTGCCGGCTTCAAGTATCATGACGACTGCCACATCTCAGTCCATCTTGAATCTGTTGAAAACGTGGAATCCTTCATTGACGCATCAATCCTCCCCAGAGTTCGAGAGGAATGTAAACTTAACACTGATATTGATATCGTCAGTGTTGATAAAGAGATGAGAATGACTCATCACGTTGAGGGCTTTTCATGACTTATACCTATCCTTTTGCAATCGGCTTTTCTTTCCCTATTCCTCAAATTACTGAGGATTTCTGCCGTCAATACAAGGTTTGTGTTGGACAAATGGCCCCGTAGGTTTGGCGATTGATTTACTGTATTCAACTTTTGGCTAATATAGCCAATGCTCCTTTTACTCTGGATCATTTGATTCACATTTATGCCCCTCGGGTTATCCGAGGTGGTTTGGTGCATCTGTATCCTCGTGGGAAACGTGGTTTAATTGACCCGGAAGACGATTATGACAGAGGGTGGATCCACCGGTTTGTCTTGATCCGGACAAATCAACTTCACCGCCAATTTTGGAGCCTTTTCCTGAAACATGGAATTCTGCTCATGAGTCTCTTGTGTATAATTTTGTTTATGTTATAACGTCGTATAGTGCTAACTTCCGCATCCCAATTCATCTTTCGCAGCGGTTTCAGTTGAACCGGAGCTAGTGATCAAAATATTTGATTGGGTCGTTGTATTGCTTGATGCTTCTCATAATGTATCCTGTTCCTGGAAAAGCATGACCTCCGAGTGGTGGAGGGCCAAAAACCATGGTAAGCTTAAACCCTCCTACGAATATGATAATAATTTTTTATATAGGCTATGCGTCCACCAAACAATATATGAGGGACCTAGTTGTGTACCAGTTCCCTTGTGTGATGAAGTATGTAAAGAAGGCACTATTTTTATCATGAAAAACTCCTTGCTCAAGGGATTAAAAACCATGACCTACCCCAGTAGGATATCAACTCCACTACACGAGCAACTTTAGGTTACAACTCTATCGTAAGCTAGGAATTAACTTCCATAATTCTTCACCCTTATAATAACGCTTAAGCAACCTAAGAACTAACCCCATAGTCCCTCCACCCTTGCAATTCTCCAATTGCAAGCACCTCCATTTGACTAACTCTAGCCAAGGACAACTAAGGTTGACTACCTCTAGCCGAACCCAACTAATACACCTTAGATTACACACTAGCTAAGGGTACCACTTAATAGATTGAAAGGTAAACTGCCTAACAACTACTAAGAATTTGAAATACCTACTACTAAGAATTTGAAATACCTACAACAGCTTCATATAAGAGAAGAGTAGGTTTACAAGTTAAAGCACAAAAACAAAGCTTAAAGCAAACTACGAGAATAAAGCATCTTCGTTGTTGGAACATATCCTTCAGTTTATGATAAGCTTTGTTGAACACTTGGAGTGTCTTGTGACGGCTGCACTTTTTGAGTGATTTTTAGGTTTTCCAAGTGATGCACAATATGTTGCAACATGTTGTATAAATAGTGGGAAGCATGTGGGATAGATAGAGATCACTCATTCATTATTTGACCTAAAGCATGGGCCAGCTCAATTGCTGTACTTGTGCAGTGAGTGGCTCGGATTTACAGTTGTGATCTGCTTACCGTGCAAGGTGCACAGAGTGTAGATCATAGACCAGGTCTCTATTTGGTTCTGAATCAGTTTGACAATCATCAAAACACGAATGCACTTGAGCTTATCAATTTCCCCTTTTTTGATGATGACAAACTTATAGACGATGTTCCCCCTGAACCAGCTTCCTAATGTTCTCTCTGTGAAGCAGACCATCATTGTCAAGGCACATGCAATATGTTAGCAACATGATACCAATTTCAACTGGAAGACAAAAAAAGCCACACCTCAATATTATCACATATTAGTCTTCCAGTTCTTCCCCCTTGCTCAGCACATCTTCGTTCCGGTTCTTCCTCCTTGCTCAGCACATCTTCTCATCAACTACGAGTTCATATCCAGCTCAGCACATACATTACTTTCTCATGTTAGCATACTCTCATCTCTAACACATCAACCAATCTTTCCCCTTTTAGCATCATTAAAAATAACTAAGGCACAACGAGTAAGAAGGTCAGATGCATCAACATAGAGTAATTGACGGTGATCAGAGCAATTTAGAGCAAGCTAGCAAGAACAAAGAGTGATCGCATGACAGATAGTAGTTCAAACAAAGATAGACATATGTTAAATCAACTACTATTGTACCACCAGGAGGAGATAGGGAAACATACCATCACAGAACTAGACAATAAAAGAAAGAAGGACGGAGACTGGAAAGAGTTTGCTTAGGAGCGGGTTACTGGGAATGATTTAGATCGTAAAGAATCCCATCAATTCTATCAATAGTTTCACCTTGATCCTGAAGCATTTGGCGCCAGAGTTCTTCTACGCTTACTTTCAGCTAATCCTTCGGGAGAGCATTCTCAGCCTTTAACTGTTCAATCTCGTAATTTACTGCCTTTAGGGCTTCGATCAGGACAGTGATGGTGGAACCCATTCCTTCCGCGACACATTCGCAATCTTCTATATTAGCCATAGAGAGTGTGTTCTCTGTTGTTCCTAAGGTTGTTGTTCCTAAGGTTGTTGTTCCTATTCTTATGTTGAAGTGCCCCAGTACTTTTGTCAGGAAGAAACCATAGGGAAGACTAGGTTCATCTTCCCTAATGTGCGCTTCTTTGATTATTTGTCCGATCATGATAGCTGGTAGATTGATCGGTTCAAAGGCTGATAAAGCTTCCATGAGAATCAAATGTGTAGGAGTGACGTTAGCACTTCCTCCAGTTCTTGGTATGAGTACTTTGTCCACAAATTCAAGGACTAGTTGATAGACAGGTTGGATCTCTCTTTTGAAGAGTTTTTCGATACAAGTTGACGATCCATTTTTAACAATCACATTTTTGAAGGAGGTGGAAGCTCTTCCAATCACATCCCTTACCCCTACAGCTGGTACTCTCAGAATTTTTACCAACGTTGACTCATTCAAAACAAAATCTGTCACATTCACTGTTAGAGCCAATGTGCTATTATCAAGGTGACATAGGTTTGCATATAATTCATCCACTTCAGTTTCATACACGCAAGGAGCCTGTGGAGTAAAAAGACGAGTCCAATTTTGAAATTACAACATTTCCATCAATTCTTTCAGGCCAATCCCCTCCCCTAGGCTTGTGTCGATCATCATTCCAAAAAGAACTTTCTGTTTCCAAAGGGATGAATTTGATGTTGATAGGTATGAACTTTAAGCACTATCAATGGAGTAGTAATATTGGCTTGAGTAGAAAAACTCAGATAGAGATGTGGATTTCCCCCAAGTTCTGCGGCTACCGCCTCCAAGAGAAAAAAAGTAGCTGTTATTTTGCTCTAAGGAGGTTGGATTATATGAGGATGCTGACACAGGAAACATTTTGCATTGGTTAGATATCAGTATGTCACACTAGGTAGTATTTAGTAGTGAGAAAGAGATGTGAACCAGAGAAGGCGTTATGTAGGAGAGAGAGACTGACGGTGAACACACGAGAGAGCCTGTAGTTGCAATTCAAGTGTCAGAGATGACTCTTCAGAGTGGATATAAGAGAAGGGGTATTGGTTTAGAATTTTTTTTTTTTTTTTTTTTTTTTTTTCCCACCCATTTAGGAGGATTTATAGTGTTTCCACACTTCCCCTCCAGTGTGACTCGAACCCAGGACCTACCGGTCGTGGGTGGAGGTGCTTTACCACTGAGCCATCCCTCACTTGTCAGCGTCGATCTAGGGGATTTTTTTTTTTTTTTTTTTTTTTTTTTTTTTACTTTTGAGGTGGGAGACGCTTGACCGACTAGATACTATAAGTAGTTAAGAGATATATGAGAGTGCTGAGAGAACTACTCTCCTGAGTCAAAGGGAAACCGGGTCTCTGGACAATCTTGACAAAGGCTGAGTAGCAATTCTGAAAACTTGAACTTGTTCATGTGCTGTACTGTATTTCTCATGTGTGCATACCCCCTTTTCTGTCACATCCACCTTTTGACCCTGTATTTTCACCCTCTGATTTTTCTTTTTACTTATCTTGGCGTGATTGGATTTTAAACTGCAGCTTCTGATATTGAGATATGTCGTTTCCCTTAGATGACAAAGGCACATATACTGTCGTGAAGGCTTTGAGGAGAGACTTCTCAAGTTAACTCAGAGGATTAATTAACTATTTCCTTTCTTCTCTCCCTCCTCAGCCTACACAAGATGTCAGTGTTTGGATTTGGGAACCCAAACCAGCTTGGGTCCCTTATAATTATAGAAAGGATGGATCACGTTCATTTTTGCCCAACACAGGCAGCACATTCCCTTTCTCCTTCTGAGGTCTTTTCTTTTAAGAACCAATTTCTTTTGCACCCAGACTTACTCTCCTTGAGATAAACTCTCTGTTCCTCTTAACCGATTCGATTCTTGCTTTGCAAGACTTCTTGTAGTGACCTACTCATCCACAGTGGGTGCACAACCAATTTTCAGTGGTGGAGACATTCTTGCTGTGGGATTGTATGGGGTTTTCTCTTTTACAAAACCACTTTCTTCTTTATCACTTCCCTTACTTTTGTACATGGAAGTGATCACATCAGAAGACCATGTCCACTTGAGAGTTCTATCAAGATCAAACTTGATTCCATTCAAGTCTTGCTTTAACTGCTTGCTGTTGACACCTAATTTTTGACCTCTCGTAATTTAGTTTAATTACCCAGAGTCCTTGGATATCAAGCAGAGTAAAATGCGTATTTTCTACAAGATTAAAATGATTTTATATAATTATTTAGATAATATTTTGGCATTTCATTTGGCAAAATAACTTCGATAATATTATAAATCATTTAGAAATCAATTTACATTTTTTTAATTAATATGGAACATTGGCCAAATATTAATAAAAAAAAAATTAAAACAATTATTTATTTAATTGTTGAAGTTATCAGAAAATCAGTCAATTAGCATTTTACTCCGTTTAATTCAAGAAATCTAACTAATTAAATGAATTAATCATTTCTACCCCTCAGTTCTTATTTGTTGCATTGGTACAATTTATTAGAATTAAGTCATAATTAATCAAATTTTTAATTGTTATTAAATACCATAAATTTGTTTACCACATGTCTAATGTTGGTTACTTTTGAAATAATCAATTGTTAGCCAGTTATGGCTATATTTGAAATAGCCAATCTCATGGCTTAATTCAATTAAGGTCACTTTTGCAAAATTAACTTCTAATTAGCAAATTCATTTTTTTATGTGGTCCAATTTAAATGTTCAATTAATGGACATTATCTAAATTCTGCTATTTGTTAATCAGTGCATTTGTACCTGTCCATACACATATGTATACAAACATACACGTGTGTATACATATACACATTTGTATATCATATATACATATGCACCAAGTGGGCTGCCCCTTTATTTCTTTTCAGATTGGCCGAGTCCAGCCAAAATGGGGCCAAACTCAGCCCATTTAACAAAATACATATTGGGGTCTCTCTTAAATCTGATCATTCATGCTTTGTATTGCTTTAATCTTGGCCTTTGAATGTTGAGGAAGTGGAGACTACCCACAGTGCTGAGTTCAGTCCCACATCAATTTTTCTAGGGTTTGGGTTCAGTTTGGGGTTCTATATAAAGAACCCCCAACTCACATTTTGAGAGAGACTTTGAAATGGATATACATATATTCACTAAAAAAAAAATCGATTTCTTTTAAGTTTTGGCAAAAAATTGCTTTGAAACTTTAGTTTTCGAGTTAAGTAAATTAAATATTTGTTTTCTTTGCTGTGTGGTTGAGCCGTGGTTTGAGGAGCAAAAGGGGGTCTCCATGTTTTCTTTCCTTAGTTATTTTGTTCGTTTAAATTGTTGTTTATACAGTTTATGCTATGTGTTTGATCCTGTGTTAGTAGTAAGCATGAGTAAGATAATTATGTTGTTTTGTTAGAGTTATAGTAGTAAGCATGATTAGGATTAAGTTATGTTATTTGTTTAGTTAGAATTATAGTAACAAGCATGATTAATGGTTAAATATTAGTATGCTTATGTTGTTTAGTTGGGGTTATAGTTTGGATGTTGTGTAATGAGAAAGATTAGGGTAAAAACATGTTAATATGATTGTGCTATTTGATTAAGTTACAAAATGCTATTAGTAAACTTGATTAGGGAGTTTTAGCATGCTATTCAGTCAAAATTGTTACTGAATGCCTATTTGAGTAATCTGTTTGTTGATCAGTTGGCCTGTATATGATTAAAAGTATTGGTTAGTCTCTATTAGCATAGTTGATCCTCTGATAATAATGATTGAGCATGTTTAAACGTGTTATGGGACTGACTCTCTGTTAGTATAATTGGTAGTCCAAAATGATATTTATCTTAAAATGTTTGAGTCCTATCTATATGCCATTACCATTAGATCATGATCTCAACTTGCATCTATGTTTTGTCTGAACTCACCTAGACATGAATTCCACTTTATAAGGTAAAAAAAGAAAAAAGAAAAAAAAAGGGATTCTGAGTTTAGTTCTAATATTTTCTGCACATATATAACGCCTCTCATTAAACTCTGTGGGAGTATTGAGGTTCATTATTGATAAAAATGACAAATGCATGCTGAGTGGTCACTCTCTGTTAAATTTAAGCCTGTTTTCACTCATTATTATCACTTAAGAGCATCATATGAATCAGTTAAGTGCACATCCCCATGTAGTACTTGCCTAAACTTAAAAAATAGTGATATTGTCATGTTCCATTAAGAAACCATGCTTTTTTCATATCTTTTAAGTAGTCATACTAGAATAAAAAATGTCAAATATGTATGTTTATATGTTCAAGAGATTTAAATGCTATGCTAATGTTTGGTCTGCCTGTGTCTATGTCAAATGCCCATGCCATGTTAGTTGTAAGACTGCATATCTACTTATCTCTCTGTGTGTTTGTTGAGTTAGGACTGAGTATGAATACTAGATCACATATATAGTTTGAGGTTTGGTATAAGAGTTTAAGTATTGGGAGGTTTGAATTGAAGGAGGTTGGCACTTAGTATATGAATAACTATGAGTGTGATTTACCTAGGGCTAAGAAAGGGATGATGGGCTTAGAGTTTCTAGCTAATTCAGCCTAATCTCTCTATTCTAGGCTGCTGGGGTTCTCTCATAGAAGTTCATATTCTATGGGACCCTCCATATGTTAAAGAAAAATGTAGAAATAAGTTATTTAAAGTCTGTGTCCCTTTATTAATCTGAATCTTGTTTGTTTGAAACAATATGTGGACAACTACTCTAGCTTATGCAATATTTGGAATCTGTTATGAGTTAAGAGGCTAGAGTCTGGGATTTGTAATGAAATATGAAGTTGGAAGTAGGCTAAATATGCTAATCAAGATTTGGTTTGTTGTAAATAACTTGGTAGTTAGTTTATTTAGTCTCCATATGTTAGTTTTTGTGAATATGAGGTCTGAATCATGTTATTACATAAGATCATTAGTTCAATTTGTCAAACTTATTCATGTCTATGTGTTACATTTAGAGTTGGGAAGATTTTGGTAAAATGATTTAGGCATTTAAACCATTTCAAAAGATAGGCTGTCTTTTTATAAAAGTCTTAAAGTTAGTATAAGATTGGTTATGGACTGTTGTGCTTGAACTGTGAAGTGCCATTTTGCTGAGGTTGAATTTTTCCTAAATTATGTATCTTCTCTACCTCTATGTGTTGCAAGCAATCATGCGTTAGTTTGGGAGTATATGAAGTATACATGCTCTGCATACACCAGGGTGTATACAACAGGTATACTTCGTATACCCCTTTGGGTGAATGCTGGAATTTGTCATGAGAATAAAGATTTGGGCCAAATTTACCCTCTTTAATGTTTTTTGGCATATGGGCCTATACGTGAATTATGGTTTGGTTTTTTCAGTCTGAATTATTTGGGCCTGCTTATT
The DNA here is from genome assembly GCF_029784015.1 of Lycium ferocissimum. NCBI lineage: Eukaryota > Viridiplantae > Streptophyta > Magnoliopsida > Solanales > Solanaceae > Lycium > Lycium ferocissimum. The sequence continues at coordinate 31,030,843 of NC_081343.1, read as the reverse complement.
TAAAACAATTTGTTTGCGTTATGAATTCTCCTTGATTGTTATTTGATATTGGGCCTTCGCCTCAAGCTGTCATATCTCCTTAGTTTTGTTTTGTTTTACGTAGCTACTTGATTTCCTCTCTTATTTTACTTGCTTAAGTATGAATTGTGTATGCCTTGGTCTATATACTTAGACGAATACTAATCTTTAACCCTTTGTGGTCCATGTGAATTCAACTTGGGGCCATTCGGGCCACTCTTGCATTAAACCTGTTGGGCCAGAAGCCCAATCCCCTTTCTTGACCGAGTCCGAAGGAGGAGAAATGGAAGCTAATATGTTGAAAGCCCAGTCATGGGTGAAAATGGCACTGATGGGATTGGGTAGGTCCACCAGTTAAATATTTACTTTCTTCTCCTCTCTACTCCATATATACCTGGCATGTATATATATTGTATATGTACTGAATGTGTAAATAATGAAACCCTTATGCATGCGTAAAACTTAGGAAAAAACACATAGTACTTTTAGGAAGTCGCCAAACTATTTTCAAACTCGGATAGTGATCAACTTTGCACGAAATTGAACTTAACTTGATTTTGGGTCTAAAATTGGTGTAATACTATGGCTAAGTGTATGATAAAAATGGAGTTTTTTGGTCAAGTTTAAAGCTGGAGCAATGCAAAAAGTGATTTCTCCAAAATAATTAGTGACAGGTTTTTGGGCATTAAGCCAGTGGTAAAAATGACAAACTGTGTAACATTCCTTTTTTAAACTGAAACTGAATGGGAATAAGTTGATTTCAAACAAAAATCATATTTTTGCAACAACAAGGATCGATTTCTAGACTTGGGCTATTTGTTAAACAAATAAAGACTTGGACATTTTTATGAGTTGAAAAGACTGATTCTGGATCTGGAAACGGATTACTTTGGACCTGGAAGCCCAGAACATGTTGGACCGAAAAAATAAAGGAAACCTGTTGGGCCAAAGTTTGATATGAGGTGGATTTGGGTTGGAATATAAGTTGACTTGTATGAGCTTCAATGATAAAATTGGACTTAAACAAACACTTGTATTTTCTTTATATATACATATAAAAATCGGAGATATACTCCATAGTTTTCTATATAGATGTATAACAAAAACCTGTAAGTACTAAACCCATTTTATTAGGACTAAAACAGTAGTGACTCCACTTGGAAAAAATTCCGGGTGTGTCTTAGTCCGGCAATAAAATGAGTTGAACACTTACGTGGATTTTTAAACCCAAAACCCCATTTTTCTAAGGGGACTTTTTGCCATATTTTTTCTTGAGTTCATGATAAAGAAATGAATGACATTTTTGCAGAAAAAGCTAAACACTTTTAAGCAGATAATACATTAATCACACATTGAAGATTGTAGGCCAACCGTATTCTATGGATCTTTAGTACTAGGGTGCGTAAAACCTTCCCTAGGGGATCACCAAAACCCTTACCTCGAACTTTGATACCAAAAGAATTCTCGCTTGCTTGAAAAAATATTTTACCCGATTTTTCTAGTTTTCCTTTAATAAATTAGGTGGTGACTCTAAAAATATTAAATCTCATTAGAGCACCAACAACCTCGTAGTAGCTTTTATGCGCCCACGAACTGTAACACTTGCCTCTCTCAATCTTAGTAATGAGACTCAGTTTTGCCTTTTTGAGTTCATCTTCAAGTTCCAAGTGAGCTTCTTGCTTCGCCCTTTTCTTTAAGATGTGCCTTTGTATCCCTTTTAAATTCCCTTTCTAGCATAATATTCAGCTGATTAGTCTCATCAACTTGTTCCCTCATCGCTCCAATTGACACCAACATCTTATCTCTTTCGAGTTCAGAATCACTGATTTTATAACTAAGTGCACCTCTCTCAGTGATAAGGGCATGATATGTATCAATTAGCATGCCTGACAGCGACCTGAGTTTATTCCGAGAGTAGGCTTTTAGGTTCTTCTTTACCTCAAGAAGATTTACCTCTGCATCTTCAATACTCTCATCATTATCATCTGAGTCTGATTTGCAAAAATTGACTCATACTTAGAGGCTTCATTTTCTATGACCACCATTGAAGTGTTCCTTTCTTCATCATCTTCTTCAGACTTACTGGAGGAGTCCCTCAATGCAGCAAGTGCTTGCTAGGGTTTGTGGAACTCAAGATTTCCTATGGTGTTGATGTTGGAGACTTCACGTTAGTGGAGTAAGTTGATCCAAGACTTGTTCTTGAGTGATTAAGGTAAGTTTTTACATCTCTTGTGTATGGTTAAGGTTGTTTGATTGTTATACCATTTGGTTGAAGGAAGAAAAGTGAAAATAGAGTTCAAGTATGAACTTGAGGATATTGTGAGCTATAAGTTAATTTGAATTATGATTCTTAGCATGTTATGAGTATAATCTTGTTGTGGGTGGTGCTATGATGTTAAGGAAGTATTGTATGTAAGTATATATGGTGTTGTGTTGTAGCTATTGTTATGAATGATCTTGAAAAGGAGTTTTGAGGATTGGATGATGCTTAACTTGAATGAAGCCTCTTGATTATGGTATTGTTAATAATGTCATTGTTGTTTGAGAGTTGTTTTGAAATTTGGTAGAAGTAGGTAAAATAGGGGAAATGCTGCCCAATTTTCGCTAGCTTACGAATTATACTAGTTTGAACTTAAGGGTGTCTTTGAAGCCTAACCTTGGTATAAACCCTCTTAAATGTAGATCCTTCGGGCTTTGGAGGAGAACCTTAAGTAGCTAAGAAGACATAAAGGTATGTAAGGCTAACCCTTCCTTCTTAAGGCATGATTCCATTGTTGTACACCTATTCATGAAATTCACCATGTCTTCCATGACGCCTCCATTTCTAGAAGTGTTAAAGCTCCTAAGTCTTGATACTCTCATGATATTATTGATCTCATCCTACGATAGTTGGCCCTCTATGGAAAGATATAGTGATGATAATGTTGATGATACTTATGTACTCCTATGTATATATATATGTATGGCTATTTGGTAATACCGAGCTTATGTGGCCGGGTATGATATCTACTGCGCGCACACCACTACAGTTGGGTACGTATAAGACCGAGCCTTGTTATGGCCGGGTATGTATAACACTGAGCCTTGTTATGGCCGGGTATGTATGACACCGAACCTACATGGTCGGGTATAGTACTACTATATTTATATGGGTATGTATGGAAGGTTTTCATTAGAAAAAGGGTAAGTAAGTGTGATCAACGTCTCAAGAGGTATATGTGGTTCTTCTACCCCATGTTATCCTTTATGCTTTCATGATGTTATTACTTATGACTTACATACTCAGTACATTGTTCGTACTGACGTCCTTTTATTTGTGGACGCTGCATCATGCCCGTAGGTGGACAGTGAGACAGAGGCGACCCTTAGGCTGCTTATTCAGAAACTACTTAGCGGAGCTCCATTTGATTTGGAGCTGCAGCTGTTGGTACTATTCTTTTGTGCATATATATAGGAATGGCGGGGTCCTGTCCTGTCTTTATGACGTTACAAACTCTTTCTAGAGGCTCGTAGACAGTTGTGTATAGCTAGATGTCTCTTAGCCTTGTTGGCTCATATTTTTGTATATCATTTTGTTAGCCTTGTCGGCTTGTGTATATGTATATGGGCATAGTTGATGATGTTGATATAAAAGTGCCTTAGCCCGATGGAAATTGTATTATTGATACATAGGATTGCGAGTTAGCCATGTGGCTCACCTAGATATGATTGTGAAAGTATGGTGAGAGGTGCCCGGTGGGTTAGCTCCGGGTGCCCGTCATGGCCCTCTGGATGGGTTGTGACAAAAGTGGTATCACAGCAGTTCCGTCCTAGGGTGTGTTTATGAGCCGTGTCCAGTAGAGTCTTGTTTATGAGTGTGTTGCGCGTCATGCTTATAAACAGGAGGCTGCGGGCATTTAGGAATGAATTACCTTTTTTTTTTCATAGATCGTGCGATAGAGCCATGATATAAGGATTTCTCTTTCCTTAACCGTGTGTTATGTATTTCAGAAATGCCTGTAAACAGAAAAGCTACAGCCGCCCAAAAGGGCAAGACAGTGGCAGGAAAGCGGACTGAAAGAGTACCGCCGACAGATATAGATGAGGGTGAGTCCCAGAATGAGGTTCCATCTCGGTCCTCTCACTCGTTGCCTATTTCAGAGGAGCATGAGGGAGCCCGGCCCGGCTCCCGAAGACCTCGGTTCCACACCGGATGCTTCGGGCCAAGATGTGAAAGAGGCCATTTATTTGCTGACTCAATTAGTCATCGCTCAGGCCCAGGAGCAGGGTACGGGTTATGGTGATAGGGCTGTGAGTGCTAGAGCCCCTGATTTTATTAGCCTGAACCCTTCGAAATTCTTCGGGTCAAAATCGGATGAGGACCCCCAAAGCTTTATTGATGGAATGTTGAGGACACTTCGGTTAATGCATGCTTCAGACGTTGAATCTGTAATATTGGCTTCCTATAGACTACGGGATGTTGCGGTTCATTGGTATACGATTTGGATGTCTTCTAGGGGAGTCAATGCACCTCCCCTGGTATGGCAAGAATTTGTTGATGCTTTCCTCCAACATTACTTGCCCCCAGAGTATGGCCTCCGTTTCAATTCTTTGGCTAGGTATGCTCCGGCCATGATAGAGCATATGAGTGATCGAGTGCACCGGTTTATGAGTGGCTTAGGACCACATTTGATGGATAAGTGTCTGACTGCGTCACTTCAGGGCAGTATAGTATTTCTCGCATTCAAGCATATGCCCAGAATTTGGAGAAAAGCCAACAACAGTAAAAGAGCGTGAATATGATAGAGGTTATAGCAAGAGGGCTAGATCTTTAGGCCAGACTAGTGAGTTCAGAGGAGGGCAAAGACAGCAATTTTCTAGGCATTCAGGCCATTCCATGACTAGTGCGCCTCCACTGTTTATGGGTCAGAGATTTGATAGACCTATTCACTCTAGGCCAAGTCAGAGTTTTACAGCTTCAAGTTCTCATTACAGGGGTGATTCGGGCCAGGCAAGATCGCTCATACCACGATGTTCTCAGTCTGGGGAAGTTACATTAGGGCCAGTGCCGATTGGGTTCAGATGTTTGCTATACATGCGGTCGGCCAGGCCATATCATGCGTGACTTCCCCTCAATGAGTGGTAGGGGTAGGGTCCAGCCCTCAGGGTCAACAGCTGGGTCTTCATCATCTATATGCCCTCCGGGGCAGGGCTCACAGACACCAGTCAGTCGTGGTAGAGGTAGAGGGGGAGCGCCCGATTCTAGCAGTCCTCAGCACTGTATTTATGCTCTGGCATGGCGACAGGATCTTGAGTCTTCCTTTGATGTTGTCACAGGTATATTATCGGTATTTTCTCATGATGTATATGCATTGATTGATCCAGGCTCCACATTGTCATATGTTACTTCTTATATTGCTGGTCGATTTGGGGGTAAAACCAGAGGCAATCAAACCTTTCGAGGTATCAACACCTGTTTGTGATCCGGTAATAGCTAGCCGAGTATATAAAAATTATGTAGTTGTGATTTGTGATCATCGTACTATGGTTGATTTATATGAGTTGAAAAAGGTGGATTTTGATGTTATTATGGGCATGGATTGGTTGGCTTCTTGCTATGCCAATGTTGATTGTAGAATAAAAATGATTCGCTTTCAGTTTTTGGGAGAACCAGTTTTAAAATGGGAGGGAAATATAGCGTCTCCGAGAGGTAGGTTTATTTCCTATCTCAAGGCAAGGAAGATGATTGATAAAGGTTGTATTTACCATTTAGTCCGGGTTCAAGATATAGGAGCCGAATCGCCGACTCTTCGATGTACCCATAGTGAATGAGTTTCTGGATGCATTCCTGGATGAGCTTTCAGGCCTTCCCTCAGAGCAGGAGATTGATTTTGCTATTGATGTGCTACCGGATATCAAGCCCATATCTATTTCTACTTATAGAATGGCTCCCGTAGAATTGAAAGATTTAAAGGAACAACTGAAGGACTTGCTTAAAAAAGGCTTTATTAGGCCTAGTTCATCCCCGTGGGGAGCACCCGTGTTGTTCGTAAGAAAGAAAAATGGCTCCTTGCGAATGTGTATTGATTACAGACAGCTGAACAAGGTGACGATCAAGAATAAATATCCGCTTCTAAGGATTGATGATTTATTTGATCAATTGCAGGGTGCCAAGTGGTTTTCAAAGATAGACTTGAGATCCGGCTATCATCAGGTGAGATTCAGGGAGGAAGATATTCCTAAGACGGCCTTCAGAACGAGATATGGTCATTTTGAGTTCCGGGTAATGTCATTTGGGCTAACTAATGCACCGGCAGTATTCATGAATTTGATGAACAATGTGTTCAGGCCTTTCCTAGATTTGTTTGTGATTGTGTTCATTGACAATATCCTGGTGTATTCTCAGTCAGAGGTAGAGCATGTGAATCATTTACGTACCATTCTTAGAGTTCTTCAGACTCGGAAGCTATTTGCAAAATTTGCAAAGTGTGAGTTCTGGTTAAATTCGGTGACCTTTTTGGGGCATATTATTTCAGCCGATGGTATTCGGGTGGATACCCAGAAGATTGAGGCTGTGGAGACTTGGCCATGGCCTACAACACCTACGAAGGTTTGTAGTTTTCTGGGTTTGGCAGGTTATTATAGAAGATTTGTAAAGGTTTTTCTTCTATTTCTACGCCATTAACAAAGCTGACTCAGAAGGCAGCAAAATTTCAATGGACGGATGCTTATGAACGCAGTTTTCAGGAGTTAAAGAATAGATTAACTTCGCCCCCGATTCTGACACTTTCAGAAGGATCGGAAGGCTATGTTGTCTATTGTGATACTTCAGGCGTTGGGTTAGGATGTGTGTTGATACAGCATGGCAAAGTGACAAGTGATTACTTATGCTTCAAGGCAGTTGCGAAAACATGAGAAAAACTATCCAACCCATGATCTTGAGTTAGCTGCAGTGATTTATGCATTGAAGATGTGGAGACATTATCTGTATAGTGTTCATGTTGAAATTTATGCGGATCACAAGAGCCTTCAATACATTTTCAAGCAAAAAGAATTGAATTTACGGCAAAGATGATGGTTTGAGTTGTTGAAAGATTATGATGTTAACATCCTATATTATCCCGGGAAGGCGAACGTTGTGGCTGATGCTCTTAGCTGTAGATCTATGGGTAGCTTATGTAATATTCAGTCAGAGAAAAGAGAGTTAGCTTGTGAGCTCTAGCAGTTAGCTAGCCTAGGAATTCGGGTAATGGACTCAGGTAATATGAGAGCTACTATTTAGAATTTAGTTGTCTCGTCACTAGTAGTTGAGGTGAAAGAGCGCCAGTATGAGGATCCCATACTAGTTCGTTACAGATATACACTTCCTCAGAAGAAAAAGTCATCCTTTGAGATTTCTGGAGATAGAGTTCTCCGATGTCAAGGTAGGTTGTGTGTTCTCGATGTTGCAGGATTACGTCATCAGATTTTGAAAGAAACCCATTGTTCCTGTTATTCTGTTCATCCCGGAGCAACAAAAATGTACCATGATCTGAAATCCATATATTGGTGGAATGGAATGTAAAAAGACATAGCGAAATTCGTGGCTCAATGTCTTAACTACCAGCAGGTGAAGATTGAGCATCAAAAGCCCGACGAATTGTTGCAAGCTATGGAAATTCCGACTTGAAAATTGGAAGTGATTAATATGGACTTCATTGCAGGCTTACCTCGTTCTAAGCATAAATACGATTCTATATGGGTCATTGTGGATAGTCTTACGATGTCAGCTCATTTCCTATTAGTCAGAACTACATACGCAGCAGGGGATTATGCGAAGCTTTATGTCAAAGAAATAGTACGACTCCATGGTGTTCCAATAGCTATTATTTCCGATAGAGGGACACAGTTCATAGACAATTTCTAGAAGTCCTTCCAAGAAGGTTTGGGGACTCAGGTGAGTCTTAGTATAACATTTCATCCACAGACTGATGGACAAGCTGAGCGTACCATCCAGACTCTCGAGGATATGCTACGGGCGTGTGTGTTGGATTTTGGAGGTAGTCGGAATGATCACTTACCACTTATTGAGTTTGCTTATAACAACAGTTATCATTCCAGCATCCAAATGGCCCCGTATGAGGCATTATATGAGCGCAAGTGCAGATCGCCAATTGGGTGGTTCGAAGTGGGAGAAACTAAACTAATAGGGCCAGACTTGATCCAACAAGCCATAGAAAAGGTCAAGCTTATACATGATCGATTATTAACAGCTTAGAGCAGTCAGAAATCCTATACAGATAACCGTTGACGAGACTTAGAGTTCCAAGTAAAGGACTGGGTATTCTTAAAAGTGTCGCCGATGAAGGGCATCATGAGATTTGGCAAAAAGTACAAGTTTAGTCCTCGGTATATTGGGCCTTATGAGATTGTACGCAAGGTAGGACAAGTGGCTTATGAGTTGGACCTCCCTTCGGATTTGGAGTCAGTCCATCCGGTTTTCCATGTATCGATGCTTCATAAGTGCATTGGAGATCCTTCCAAAATTGTATCGATAGATGATGTCCAAGTCACCGAGCAATTGTCCTACGAAGAAGTTGCCATTGCCATTCTAGATAGGCAAGTTCAGAGACTCAGAATCAAAGATGTAGCTTCAATCAAAGTCTTATGGAGAAATAATAATAGAGTGAAAATGACTTGGGAAGCTGAGGAAGATATGAAGTTCAGGTACCCACATTTATTTCCACCCCTAGAGGAGACTCAAGCAGGGACGTCATTGCCCTCAGGTATGAAATGCTTTCTTTTGATGACTTTTTGGTCGTGTGTGGCCATTGCTATTATTGTTATTGTTGTAGCCCTGTGAGGCGATTTATTTTGGGTTGCTGTGACAGGATGGTAGTGGCATATTACAGGAGAAACTCTGGCAAAATTTTTGTAGAATCCCTAAGAAATTAACATTCGAGGACGAATATTCCTAAGGGGGGGGGGGGGGGAATGTTGCATCTCGGAATTTCAAGTTGTTTGCATTATGAGTAGACTAACGTAAGCCTAAAGTGGACATGAAGTCCTTGTGAGGTGGACATGAAGTCCTTGTGAGGTTAAGGAGAGTAATTGATAATTTTAAGTGCATACCATAACATTTTGAAGTCATATGAATCGGTGGAATTAAGTTCGTCAAAGGAAGTAGAATGTAAGCGATGTTTGGGATGATTTTGTGACAATTAATTTATAACTAATTAATTTATACTTTGCTTGGTAATGACTTGAGGAGAAGCTATAGGGTCCCTTAGATGGATAACGAAGTGTTACACAAGTGCCAAGAAGGTTCCATAAGGATTGAAGGTCAAACGAATCGAAGGGAGCAACTTATTGAAAAAGGGAAATTTGATGGACCGTAGAACATTTGAAGGACCGTCAAATGGTGGAGCTCCACTGTGAAACAGTCACAGTGAGCCATGTTTGGCTGGTCCATTTAAAGGTGCATTTTGATGGGCCGTAGAAAGTTTGACGGTCCGTCAAAAGGGGCGCCAAAATGCTCGACGGGTTTTTAAGTGACGCTTTATATATTTCATTTCATTCCATTTGGCCACATTATTTCCCCAAATCAGATCCTTGAGCTCTCCAAAACCCTCTCTCTAAGTCTATAAACTAATCTAATCCAAATCTAAGAGAATCAAGAGATTCAAGTGCTAAGAAGCTTGCTAGGGTTTGTGGAACTCAAGATTTCATATGGTGTTGATGTTGGAGACTTCACTTTAGTGGAGTAAGTTGATCCAAGACTTGTTCTTGAGTGATTAAGGTAAGTTTTTACATCTCTTGTATATGGTTAAGGTTGTTTGATTGTTATACCATTTGGTTGAAGGAAGAAAAGTGAAAATAGAGTTCAAGTATGAACTTGAGGATATTGTGAGCTATAAGTTAATTTGAATGATGATTCTTAGCATGTTATGAGTATAATCTTGTTTTAGGTGGTGCTAATGATGTTGAGGAAGTGTTGTATGTAAGTATATGGTGTTGTGTTATAGCTATTGTTAAGAATGATCTTGAAAAGGAGTTTTGAGGATTGGATGATGCTTAACTTGAATGAAGCCTCTTGATTATGGTATTGTTAATAATGTCATTGTTGTTTGGGAGTTATTTTGGAATTTGGTAGAAGTAGGTGAAATAGGGGAAATGCTGCCCAATTTTCGCTAGCTTACGAATTATACTAGTTTGAACTTAAGGGTGTCTTTGAAGCCTACTTAAGGCAAAAATTTTAAGGCCTGAGTAGGGAGGAGAATCCATCCACGTTACCAGTAAAAAATTACTAGTAAAATTTCAGTCCTTAGTGTTTTGTTATAAAAATTTGGATAGCGGGTCGGTTTAGTGGGGTGAATCACTAAATGGTATAAATGGGTGGGTTTATACTAAATAAGGATTTAACTTTTTAAAAAATGCCACGTCAGTAAAAGTTGACTAAAATGAGTTGAATGACTTTTGTGTTACAAAGATGAAAGTTGAGTGACTTTCCAGTTACAAAACAAAGTTAAGTGACTTTTGTGTTACAAAGATGAAAGTTGAGTGACTTTCCAGTTACAAAACAAAATTAAGTGACTTTTGTGTTACAAATACGATAGTTGAGTGACCTTCTGAGAAATCAACTCCGAGTGTAAGGGATAATGTTACTCCTTTTATTTGACTAATGGGTTGTTTGGTTCATGGGACAAATTGTTGGATTATTTAATTTCGTGGTTTTTGGATATTGATTTCTAGTATAAGCAACCCTAAGATTAGTTACTCAGTCACCTAGGTGTTCGTCTTGACTATATACACTCCTAAATTAATATGGCTAAATTAAGGCATAAATTATGGACTGTTCAATTCAAAGGTTTCGAAACACTAGGCCTCTATGGCTTCTGGTTTGCAAGCAAACTTACAAAAGAGCTCTGTCTATTTTGGTGGGGTAGATTTGGGCACTCAGACAGCTATTTTGCATCATCTTGATTTTGGACTGGGTGCCCTACCATTTAAGTACCTTGGTATTCCTTTGTTTACTAGGAAGGTATCCATTATTCAGTGGAAACCCCTAATAGATAAAATCATTGTTAAAATATCATCTTGGACTGCCAAAAAACTATCTTATGCTGGAAGGGTACAGTTAGTGCAAACTGTGCTATTTGGTGTTCAAGCATTTTGGGCTCAATTGTTTGTTATCCCTGCCTAGGTACTAAAGATCATTGATGGGAACCGTCGAAGTTACATTTGGTCTGGTGCTAATGAAATCACAAAGAAGTCTCTCATTGCTTGGGAAAGAGTGTGCATGCCTAAAGCTTCTGGTGGCCTAAACCTATCAAAGTTACAAGTATGGAACAAGGCTGCTATAGCTAAAATTTGCTGGGATCTGGCCAATAAACAGGGCTCACTTTGGATTAAATGAATCCATTCTTATTATATCAAGGGTCAACTGCTTAGGGAAATGCCTATTCCTGGTCAAGCCTGCTGGATGGTGAGGCAAATTTTTTGTGCTAGAGATACTTTTGCTCAAGTTCAAGGTGATTTTCACAAAGGGCAGAGTAGTATCAGACACTGTCTGTACTATCTCTTGCTTGGTAGGAATCCTCCTGTATCTTGGAAGTGCCTTATGTTCCAGAATTCTGGAAGGCCAAATGCCATCTTTATTATGTGGGTTCATCTTCATGGGAGGTTACTTACTGCTGAAAGGCTGCTTAAATGGGGTATTGTTGTGGAGCCAAAGTGTATACTCTGTCAACAACATAATGAATCAAAGGAACACCTCTTTGTTACTTGTACCTTTACTCTACAACTCTGGTCCAGAATCTTGGTGTGGTTCCAAAGAAGTATGGCCCTAGCATCTGACTGGAATCAATACCTAATATGGGCTGCTTCAACTGGCAAGGGAAAATCACAACAAGCTTGCATCTTCAGGCTGGTCTTTGCTGAAGTCATCCATGCCATTTGGAGTCAAAGGAACCAAAGAGTCTTTCAAAAGTCATTTAGAGATGTGGAAGGCATAGCTAGGGAGGTTGCATATGTTTGTAGTGTTAGAGTTCCTCCTGGATGTGCACAGTTGCTTCATAGTTATAGTTTCAGAATTTTCCTTTGTGTTTGTTTGATGTAATAGTTGGTCCTTAGTTTCTGTTTCCTGGTGGTCAGACATTGAGATAGCCAGTTGAGTTTAAAGTTGGGCTATGGTTTTGTAATTGGCGCATTTGGTGATTAATACAAAAACAAACAAAAAAAGCCACTGGTAAAAGAAATTTTAGGATGCTCAAGTCATAGGCAAATAAGAATTTGTAAAATCATGAGGCAAATAGGCTCAAACTCATAGGAGAGAAAATGGAACACTTTTAAAAATATACAGCCCAATATAATATTTTGCACTCTCGTAGTCATACTAGGAAGAGGTAAGTATTCACCTACATTATCTATACGACGAATCTAAAGTTGAAAAATGTCATGTATTTATAATATATTGAGTTGGCGAACACTAAGCTTGAATACGTTTTTTCCTTTGCATACATCCGTGCTATTAGTGCAACTTTTCTTCTTTAACTACTAAATAATTTATATATATACCTGTACTCTATTGAAATAGAAATAGCTCGTCTAGGTCACATATAATAATTACTACTGGTATATATACATACGGATTGTGCAATGAATATTTATGTCATTAGTGTGATTTAACCTGTGGTGGCATTATATTACTTCATTTATTCTAAGTTACTATTAATCCTTATTAACTAGTATTACATTTTAACTAACCTACTTGCGTAGATTTCTTTTACACCGTTGATGCATAGAACTTAAACTCTCTGGAAAAATGAGAGAGGGACAAAGATTAGATAAGGCCTAAGGTCACCACACATATTATTATGGTACATGGGGAGCATCAAAGGTGGAGCTAGCCTGAGATAGGGGATTCAGAAATTGCTTAAGTTAGAACTTAGAAGTTTACATCTCAGGTTGTGACATTTTAGCTCCCCTGATATAAAATTCTAAACTCTGCCACTGAATTGGTTTTAGAAGTTTGGTGTATGCCGAAGATGTAAATAATATAACGCACTATGAATTATGGTTCTTAATTATTGAATTATTTATTCATTGGTATAAGCACATCATGCTGCGACTTTAAAAGCAATCCATCATCAACTTTGAATTATATATTTTTACATTAAAGGTGACTTAGGTTCTTGTTTGTGACCTTGTTGTACTAGCCAGGTTATATAACAAGGCAATTTTAGTTACCCTATGATAGCATTATTCATCTCCAGATCATACTAAATTTACCGATTAACTTTCTTACTATTTGATTAGTTGAAACTTGCAAAAGTTCTTAGCAAAATATATATATCCCGAGTGTAGACAGGAAATGAAGGACATTACAGATAGAAAGGCACCTGAAAAGATTTTGGTATCCTAGTATTGTCGAATAGATTTTTCGCATCCCTTGGTCTTAGTGGATTATCATGTGTGGTTTAGTGGCATAATATCTGTCCATAAAGCTGGGCATTTGGAAGAAATGATTGAATGGGCAAATGTACGGACTAGATAAATATATATATATAGCTGTCTAAAATTAATTAAGATCTACTAACTCTATATAATTATATGAGGACCATTAAAGCATAAACTTTCTAATATTAATTTTTTTTGTTTAAAAAAGAAGAGGTGGCCGGTTAAGTTTATGACCGTGCCACGTGATAAAGATACCTTTGATATCAGAGTCCGGCACTTTTGTAACCCAAAAAAAAAATTTGGAACTAAACTAACCCATTAAAAAAAAAAGAACCAAACTAGGCTTCAAGCACGGTTAAATGCGTGAAAGAACCAAAGTGTACTTTTACGGTTGGCCCTTTCACGCTACGAGGCTCTGTCTTGTCTTTCTGCCTAAAACCCCGACCCCAACACACATGCATTCTCTTCTCTTTCATTTCCTCCATCTTCACCCTTTCAACACACTTTTGCACTTCCAAAAACATGTCTCAAAGTTTTGAAACTTCAATGTTTGCTATACAACCCGATATTTGTGAATGCAGTTATTACTGAAACTAAAAACATCAAAGACCCAAGATAATCCGGGTCGCCGTTTTTGGCGTTGTAAAGTGCCCGAAGTAAGTGTTTTTACATTTTTAGTGTTTTTTTTTCACGTTATCCATATATTTTACTTTAAAAAACTGATTTTCTTGTAATGTTTATAGGATATGGGCGGTTGCAAACTCTTTCTGTAGGAAGATAGCATTCACGTGGATAAAACGGTGGCGGCGAAGTTTAAAAATTCACTTTTGGACGTATCTCTAGAGATACCGCGACTTCACGTATCTCTAGAGATACCGCTAAGTTGGACTCGCAATTTAAGCTTGTGGAAGTTGAAGAAAAAATTGAACGTTTGGAGGTGTTGCTCACCGATTCCGAAAAAAAAAATGAATTTTGCTGAAGGCTAAACTTAGAGAGGCTCAACACGAGAAAATAGCTTTGAAAGAAAAACTTAAATTGTGGAAGATTATTTGTGCTATCTTGTTGTTGTTGTTCATTATTTATATGTATTTTGTTTATTAAGTTTAATATTTCTATGGTTATGTTTTTTTACTAGTTGTACCTTTTCCCCTATAATGTAATCCGCACCCTTTATGTACTAATTTATTTGTGTTTCTTTGTGAAATTGTCAATTAATAATAGACTTTAACAATAAACTTTGAAGCCAAACTAATTCAAATTTATGACTTCATCATAAAATAAAAATACAAATTAACAGCCTTAGTCCGAAACTTAAATGACCCATAATCTAAGACAGTGAGCCTAAATAGACCCTAATCGTCATCAGAATAGAAATCCTCAATACGGCAGTCTCTTAACACACATCTTTTTTCAGGAGATGTTAGTTCTCTACCGGTTGAAGATGCTTGTTCTTCAGCCAACTTTAGCATTTAAAATCTACAACGTCTTGCCGACGATACATTTGTTTTCTTTTCTAATCCTTTGTACGGCCATCTCGCAAGTTCTTTGGACCTACTCGAGGCATGGTTATTGAGTACCTTGTTGGGATTGGAACATTGAGATTTTCAAGTCACGAACAAGACGTTCGATTCGGCAATCCGATGTGACCATTCTGCGTAAACCACAATAATATTCTCGCGGATCTGAATATTTGATACTGCAGAAATTATCATTACACTCTATAAGAAGGTGCGGATTTAGCTCGTTTAGTTTGAAATCACTGGTATCACTCGAAAAAACTGCTATGATTTGAACTCTCATCATCACTGCTATTTGGCTCTTTTGGAAGGAGTAAAGACCAAACTGAGTTTCTACTACTCGACATCATGCATGCCAATTTCAGTTTTTTTATGACACGTAAAGGACCGATTTGACAATACAATGCTGCATTTTTACCGTTTATTTGAATTTTATTCATATTACGCAATGCTTCAATGCGCAATAGGACATGATTTGACAACACATCATGCATGCTAATTTCAGCTTTTTTATGACACGTAAAGGACCGATTTGACAATACAATGCTGCATTTTTGACCATTTATTTGAATTAAATTCATATTACGCAATGTTCTTGTGCGCAATAGAACATGTATGAATTTATGACACGTAAAGGACATGATTTGACAACACATCATGCATGCCAATTTCAGCTTTTTTATGACACGTAAAGGACCGATTTGATAATACAATGCTGCATTTTTTACCGTTTATTTGAATTTTATTCATATTACACAATGTTTCAATGCGCAATAGGACATGATTTGACAATACATCATGCATGCCAATTTCAGCTTTTTTATGACACGTAATGGACCGATTTGACAATACAATGCTGCATTTTTGACCGTTTATTTGAATTTTATTCATATTACGCAATGTTTCAATGCGCAATAGGACATGATTTGACAACATATCATGCATGCCAATTTCAGCTTTTTTATGACACGTAAAGGATCGATTTGACAATACAATGCTGCATTTTTTACCGTTTATTTGAATTTTATTCATATTACGCAATGTTTCAATGCGCAATAGAACTCAATATGAATCTATTTAAAAAGAATGTTGGACGAGGTAAAAACTCATCCATTTCATAAGTTTAAGTCTCTTAAGTCATTCAAAAAAACCTCTCTTAAGTCCTACAAAAAATGGCTCAAGATATTCCACCGGTTAAGGTTTCAATACATTGGGATGGTATTATCCTTGATGACAATAGTACAGTTCGTTACAATAAAAGACCAAACGTTCATGTTAAATGTTCACTTGAAATGTCTTATGAATCACTAGTCACTTACATATATGAAAAAATGAAGGTTAGTATAGATGAGTATGAAATCTCTATAACGAGGGCGAGATATCTGATAGTTTCCAATGGTATAGTACTTTATGGTAGGCATTATATCAATGATGATGATTCTTTGAGGGATTATTTGAATGCGCCGGAAAGAATTAAAACATTTAGTCGCCCTTAATGTTCTTGAGATGTATGTTGAAAAGATACCCAAAGAGGTCCGTAAGAACGGCCAGTCAAGCTAACACGTATGGATATTTTAGTTCTTACGGGGTATATATATATATATATATATATATATATATATATATATATATATATTATTTAACATTAAGGTGATGAACCTACACATATTGATAATGAGCATGGTGTGGAGAATGATCAACTCCACCAAATGAGAGGACATATATATATATATATATATATATATATATATATATATCAAAAAGATTGATTGAAAAAGCTAAAGTACTATTGATGGACTTCATGCAGCTAGCTTTCACTCGAATCTTTTTCGGTGTGAAGGTTTTCTACTCCTTTGTCCTTTGACTCTCAACTCAATGCATCACGGACGACGAGTCTAAGACAAGTTAGAAGAGCTAATATAACTTGGCTTACTTCTTACCGAATGCCGTACAACACGAGAGTTCTCCCGGTCCCGAGAGAACCGGGATGTTAGCGATTTGTCGATCCGGGTCCAGCTAGTCTTGCACTTCACTTTAAGACCGGTCCTTCAATTCAAACAAAGGCTTAGTAAGCACAGATTCCCTAGAAAGAAGATTTCCTCTCTTACCCGGAATTCGAATGCGACGTGTCGGCCGAATTTTGCACCTTCTCGTTCATTACATTAGGTTAGGGAGATCTAACCAAGCACGCGAAATGCGACATTGACTCAAGAAAGGAAAGTCAATAAAAGAAAAAGCCAAACCTTAGAGTTGGCTGCCGGTACGGTGCCTATTCCTTATGACTTCTAGGCCTCTTCTAGCTTTACGCATACTAAGTATATATATATATATATATATATATATATATATATATATATATATATATATATATATATTTGAATTTGGAATTTAACATATGCTTTTTATCGTGTAGGAGGAGGCCTTTCTTAGATGGCGGCGATTGTCCAAGTTATGTGGATACATCAGAGAGTGATGGCGATGAACCAGCTAATAATGCAGAGGTAACCGATGATGAAGATAGTGAAAGGGATGAAGAAGATACACATTTTAGTCCCCAGAGGCAACCAGGACCAACTCACCACCACGCAGCACCTCCGATGGCGGAAAACCCAATTCCTGACAGCCCAATGCGGTGGCGGTTCGACTATATTCGATATCTTGCGGTCTCGAGGTCGTGAGGATGCATTTGTCTTCACAAGAGATGATGATCAAAGTCGCCAAAAAACGTGGATTGAACCAAAAAATCCCATGACTGATGAATGCGTCCTTGCAAAGGAAATGCAGGTTCACATAAAAAAAAATGTTGCAACGGGCTGTTAGAATGTATTATATAAAGGATATGAGGGAGTTTAAGGTTAATGACTCAAACAAATCGGTATGGAGGCTGATTTGTAAGCCACATACTCAAGGCTGTCGGTGGTTGCTTTGGGGAATTGCTAAGCCTGATGGTCTGTGGGAAATCACAAAATTCCACCCTAAGCACACTTATGATATGGGACAAAGTCGAGCAGATCATTTTAATCTAAATATAAACATGATTGCTCATGTGTTACTTAAACACATTGAGGAAACTCCAAGGTAACTTATCTGACCGTTTACATTATATATCTTATAGCAATTAAAATATCATTGCTAAATGTTATTTTTTTAAACTTATGCAGGATGCCTATCAAAACTTGTATTAGCATGATCCACTCAAAATATGGTAAAATCATAAGCAAGAGAAAGGGATTTCTCGGGCGTGGACATGTTTTTGAGACGATCTTTGGAACTTGGGAATCCTCTTTTCAGGCGTTGCCGGGGTATATGGCGGCTCTAAAACATGCTAATCCTGGCACTGTTGTACAATGGTGGCTTTTAGAGGGCAGAATTTTTGACTTTGTCTTTTGGGCATTCAAACTAAGTATTGATCGTTTTGCTCACTGCCAGAATGTGATATCGATAGATGGGATGCATGTATATGGCCGATATGACATTAAGCTCCTAATTGCAGTAGGTATGGATGCCAATGGGTCAATATTCCCTCTTGCTTTCGCAATTGCCGCCAACGAGAGCAACGAGACATGGGGGATGTTCTTGACTCATCTATAAACTCATGTTATTAAGTGTCGTCAGGGCATATGTGTCCTATCGGATCGTCATAAAGGCATATTGCACAATATGCGTACTTTGGAAGGGTGGCAGCCCCCACATGCTTACCATCGGTATTGTTTAAGGCACTTAAAGGCTAATTTGCAAACAAAGTTTGGAAATGGAACTGTAAACAAATTGATGTGGGGGGGTAAACGATGCGCATCAACAAAGAAAATGGGGAACATGCAAAAATGGAGGCACTAAGAGAAGTGAGTGAAGAGGCATATGTTTGGTTGATGAAATTAGAAGTTGAAAAATGGACGCTTTATCTTTGATGGAGGAAGGAGATGGGGCATGCTCACAATGAACGGCTCGAGTCTTTCAATGGACTCCTCGAAATCTACTCGAGGACTACCTGTCACCACAATGGTAAGACTAACTTTCAGGCAGGTCGTGGAGCGATTTGCAGATAGGACAAGGCAGGCGAGAGCTATATTAGCCGATGAGAGAACATAGATGCCAAAGCCCTACAAAAAAATGGAGCACCATAGAAGAAAGGCAGAGGGTCACCAAATGACCGAGTATGACGTCATTCAACGGTGTATGAAGTTAGAACGGGTTATTGCGACGGCAAAGGAGGAAACAAACATATCGTTACTGAGCGTACAAAATCATGCACTTGTGGTAAGTGGCAAACGTACCACATGCCATGTTCTCATGCAGTCAAGTGCTTTGAGAGAATGACCAGAAATGTAACTGATTATGTGGCGGAGGAATATAAGGTCGTAAAATACCTTAAAGCATATGAAGGCCACTTCCGTCCCCTTGGTGATCAAGCTTATTGGCCAGCAGCGCCGTTTTCTATGATTGCGAACAAGAACCATATCCTTAAATTGGGAAAAAACAAGCTAACCCGTTATCACAATCAAATGGATGTTAGCGAAAAGACTTACTCTCGCAAGTGCTCGACATGTAAGGAATTTGGGCATGATAAGCGTTCATGTGGGCAAAACTCCCGTGGTGGCAGCACATTTGGAAGTAGAAGAGTGTCTGGAACTTGATTTTTTTTTTTTAAGTCTATTGTAATTTAATGATGTATTTCGTTGCTAATGGAATGAAATATTTTTCAATTATTATGAACCTCTCGTATTGGAATTATTTTTAAATATTATATTTATTTTTGCACATTCAAAAGGTGCCGATTACACAATACAATAACAAAATAAAAAGGACATAAAAGAAAAAAAAAACTAATACAAAGCAGAGTAATTTTTTCTTTTCTATCTTTCTTGAACCAAAAAAGTACTTTCATAGCTTTGGGAGTAAAACAAAAGAGATTAATCAAAACCTTATAAAATATGACACTTAAACCTAAATATAACAAGTATTCAAACGTACTTCGGAGCACTTTACAACCCCTAAAACGACGATCCAAATGTATATGTATACTTGATGTAATGAGCCGATATTATTGTACACTAAAAAAAATATGAAGTTCTATATAAAATATTTATATTCCCGTGTTTTGAAACGTGACTAATCTTCGGTCAAAGTATGAAAAAAACCTTAATTTTGAGTTTGAATTCCCATGAATAAAGGTTGGGATCGGGGGTTTTAGGTATGGGTTTCATGCACAGATTCTGTGCGTGAAAGGACCAAAGTGTAAATGTACACTTTGGCCCTTTCATGCATAGAATCTGTGCGTGAAGCCTAGTTTGGTTCCAAAAAAATTTTTTTGGGTTACAAAAGTGCCGGGTCCTTGATATCAGTATAGTACTGATTAAATCGTTAAACAAAACATAATAATTGGGATGAATCTGATTAGCCACGAAATGGTGCTTCGATTTAATCTTTATTAGGTGTTAATTAGCATTTAAAATTCCAAGTTTGAAGCTGGGAAACAGGTCCTTGACTTGTCGGGATAAACTTGACACCAATTATTAATAATTAGCATAAATAGGACCAAATTAACAATAAAAAACTATCAAAAGCATGTGAAGGGGAATCCTAGCCACGCCATGCGCATCTTCTTCAAAGTTCAATTTTTTCCCTTTTCTTTTCCCATTAAACTACTACTAGTATTGTTTTAGAAAATAAGGATTTGACTCATATAAGTAACGTTGTTAAAATTTTCACGAGTAAATTTCCTTTACCCCCTTAACTTTTAAGGAGCCGTTTGGTATGTTGGACAGACATAAATAGTTTTGGGGATAAAAAATTAATATTATCTTATCCCTTGTTTGGTTACTAATCTTGGATAAGTTATACCAAAATTAGAAATAGATAACTTACCATTGTTTTAATAAAATTTAAAAGAAGGCTCCAAAGCATAACATATCATATCCTTACGTCATTGAATCCAAAAACAACAGTTAAGGTGATTGGCATGCTTTTGGAGATTGATCACTTTGAATTAGAAATAAAATTTAAGATTTTTTTTTAACTCTTATTTGAATATATTGCTTAAGGAAATTATCGCTCTCATTCAAAAGGTAGAGGAAGTATTGTTTCGTAACTATTAAGACTAAGGGGGGTATTTGCTACAGCTGTGTATGATATATGGAATGAAAAGAACAATAGGAGATTTCAACAGCTTGTGAAAGGACCACATGACAGAATTAAAGAAATTAAATAATCCTGCAATTACAAATTGATGGGCATAGACAAGCAAATGAAATGACATGCTAAAGAACCGTGATAGTTATCCTTATTAACTGAAGACTGGATGTTGCTAGATGAAGCAGCTGAGAACTTGTACCCTTCTAGAAATTGCCAAGCTACCTTAGCTACTGGTAGTATTCTGCATTCAGTTGTCATTAGAGTTATTTTGTTGTGTTTTCTTTATTTTAAGATCTAGCTCTAGAGTCAAATGATCTAATTGTACATATTTGGTTATTTGGTTGAGTGGAAAGTTATCTTTTGACCCCAAAAAAAAGGGGTAAAATAAAATATACTCAATTTCACACTTTTCACACTCTCAGTTGTTTAACTTATTATTGCCACAAAATGTTGTTACCTTATTTTTAAATAAACTGTAAAATATTAACAAATTGTTTCAAGTAGTTGTTATATCCTAAAAGATAAGTATATCATTCTCAATGGAATAGGTGTATGGGACAATAATAAGAGTTATCTATTTTTGTAATTTAATTCTAGAAAGAAAGAAAAAATCTTTATTAAAAAAAAATCTCACCGGAAAATATTACATAAGGGGGTGATCGTTCCCATTCAATATGTGGAGGGGGTATTATTTTCCAGTCCTTAAATGCTAGGAGGGTAAAGTGGGATTGACTCTATTTTTTAGATGAGTTTATACTGAAAAAATTCTTTCATACGATCAATATATAAAAGTTAAATTCAAAAAAATATGAAAAATCAAATACCTATGATAAAAATTACTCATATGGAGTGTTTACATTAAATTAAATTTAAAAAAATGGTGATATGTATTTACATAGAGATTTTTAGCACCTTAATTGTCGCCAACTAATTCAATGTCTCACTTTATTAAATTACTTAATAAAATAAATTAAATTAATTTAATATAAATATCCGGTTCAGATAAATATCTATATCTATATATTATTAAAAAGATGATAGTTTTAGGACAATAAGTGGTTAGATTAGTTATTAATTAGTTAATTTAGTTAGTGTTTTGAATTTGAATTTAAAAATAATTAATTATATATATGTTTATATTCTATTTTAAATTAGGAAGTTACCAATTTAAATTTAATAAACAAACGCCAGATCAAGTAGTTAAACAAAAAAAATTAATTAAACTAATGTAGGTGAATTTAAGTTAAAAGATAAATATTGAGCCCTAAAACCGTGCAACCACAGTCAAAGCCACGTTTAGGACTTTTTTTTTTTTTTTTTTAAATTATGAGATTTTTTATATTAACTGTTTAAAATTAGTCTTGAAGAAATAGGAGCTCAAATTTATTTAAACTGTTTGATTTCTGTAGCTAAATAATCAACTCATTAAGTTTCCAATTACAACTTACGAGAATTTATATGTTGAAATAAAGTTGTCAAAATAATCATCTAACAAAAGACTTATGGCTTTAGTTATTTAAAGACAAATTAATTATAGTTCAAGTAAATAAATTGATTATTATAGTTTTCCTATGCTAATATCTTAATATAATAATTTTTTTCTCAGACAGGATCTTTACAATGGATAAAAGCATTATAGGTCATGTATATCAAATATCTCTGCATAATTGTCAAGGTATATTGTTCATGCTTAATTTAACTTTTTTTTAAAATTATCTTTGAATTGTTTGGAATTAATACTACATTTATCTTTTGTCATAGATAAATTTAAGGAATTTGAAGTTTTCGTAGATCTGATGTATACAAATAGCTCACGAATGCAAAAAGAATATTTAAAAATTCAACAAGCACAATGGAAAACCGAAACATATAGAAGAGTTTTACTAAATCATTTGTGTAAAGATGATTGTGAATATATTATGTATGTATAATTAAGACTCTTAGATCCGTCCACCGTGTGATGTTAGATCTATAGTATGTACAGTGGCGGATCTAGGATTTTCATTCAGGGCGTTCGGAGAAAAAAAGAAGCTAAATATAATTTATTCAGGGTGTTCAAAAGTTAATAAATACACATAAAAACAGAAAATTTACCCTATATATACACTGTAATTTTTTGCCGAGAGTGTTCGGGTGAACACCCTCGACAACATGTAGATCTGCCCCTGAGTATGTATATGCATGCATGTTGTTATGTATGTCTGTACATATATTTGAATTGCATATGCATGATGAAAGGGTATAGAATAAGTGCTATATGTAAATTAGTTTTTTGAATGGTAAGACCAAACTGATTAAAATAGGAGTCTTATGTATTTACTAGTATTTTTTACGCATAATATTTTCTACTTTATTTCAATGTTGTTTCTTCTCTCTCTTAATTTTGTTGATAATTATTAGCTCTATTTATGATTATCATGTTTTTTTTTTCTTATATTGGAGCTTATATTTGTGTTGAATGAAATTATGAGGATGTAATAAAAGAATAATCATAATCAATGATATTATCTCTAATTCAATTTGCTTTGTTATTATTTATGTAGCATAATCAATTGATATAAAATACTTTATACCGTTTGAAGAAATGGTCAGTAATGAAGCAATAGCAGCTACATATACATAGAAAATGTTAGTATGTAATAATACTGATCCAAAAAAATGAGAATATAAAATTTGTAATATCATACATGATTCATATACATCTATTCCTATTATCTCTCCACTTTTTTTTTCTTTGAAACGGCCTGCACATCGCGCAGGTGCGTATACTAATTTACCTTAATAACACTCAACTTGAAGAAATCTCCTATATACATCACCCATTCTCTCTCTCATTTCATCCTCATCCTTTCTAAATTCTAACTACCTTTAGTTTTACTTTTAACTCCTTGTTGACCTGATTTATTGGAGTAGGAACCCAAGTAAAATATTATTTAGCGCTAATGAGTCTCTACTGTCTTGCTTAAGAGTTAAGATACTCCAACTTGAATAAGAAATGTTACATGATATATTTAAAATTATAAGATTTAAAAGATATTTTAGATACACATCTTCATTTTAAAATCAAAAAATTAACAAGTCTTTTTTATTTTGTTAAACTTCGTGCAAATATACTAGGACATAAAATAAAACAGAATGAATAGTATCAACTTCCTCCGGTAAATTTGTATAGAGTTGGTTGACTGGGCACAATATTTAAGGGAAAAAAATAAAGCTTAAAGTAACTTGAAATAGGATCAGTAATATGTGTTTTGAGGCGGAGATGAGAAAAACAATACCAAAACTAGTTAAGCTAAAGCACAAAACTAGGTAATTAGCCTTCTTGCTAGTCCAATAAACCTAGACACGTTTTGCCAAAATCAGACAAAAAATGCTACATGTCCTATAAATTTTCAATCCAGTTTCCATTTCCCAAATTAAACAAAAGTTTTTTCCCCTAATTAGCTCAAGTTGGGATAGAATATTCCAAACAATTGACTGAAGGAATCTGAACGAGTCATGTGATCATCAAGAAAAGGGAGGTTAATTCCTCCTATACGCTAGCTCTATAAATAAAGTCACTAAAGTACTATAATCTTCAAAGTCTTATCAAGTCCCAAATTCCTCATTTCTTTCCCCATATATCCACTTTCATTTCATTTTCTACATCATAAGCAAGCTAGCAAAAGCAGCATAAGAAAAGTATTACTTCTATGACAAGCAGCATGACTCACCAGGTTGATGATCAAATGGTGCTGACCTCTCAGTTTTATCCAGATGTTTACGCCCAACTGACGCGTGAACAAGGTTAGCGATACAGCTTTTCTTGGAGTTTTAGTTATACTCCACTTCATTAACAAAGTAATGTTCTTACACCAACAGTGTAATTCAATCGGTTATAGCAGTGCATTAGTCCATTTTAAATTATCATGATATATATGTTATTAGTCGATTTAACTTGATAATCGTAAAAATTCTTTATACTGTCAATGCACAAAACATAAACTCTTATAACTTTGTATTTCCAAGTCTCAAACCCAGCAGGGGTTGGAAGTTTTTTAAACTATTAATTACTCCCTCCGTCTCAATGTAATACTTAGTCAATTTGACTAAAGTTTGAAGCTAAATTGGTTCAGATTAACAAAATATTTTAAGATTAAAATTTCTATATTTGAAAACTGAAAAAGTACTATAAGTTGCAACTTTTTTCATATCAATTTGATGAAAAAATACTTCTTAAAATGTTGGTCAAAGTTCATATAATTTAAATCCCGGAAAGCGAAAAATATCACAGAAATTGAAACAAAGGGAGTACGTGTAAAATAGAAGCTCTAAATTAAAGTTAAAGAATTTTCAAATCTATATAGGGAACATATAAAAAAGTGTAAACATGCGTCATGTATAAATTGGAAAAGAGGAGTACCAAGTCTTGAAGCCACAAAAGGGTTGTACGTTTTTTGTTACTTGCAATATCAATGGTCTAACATGATGTTTAATTTGGTACCCTTCAGGACCGGTGAATCCGCAACGAAAAAGGAAGAAGAACAAAGATGAAGCAAAAGTACTTAGGAAGAGGAAGCTTAGTGAAGAACAAGTCAATCTTCTTGAACGGAGCTTTGTGGACGACCACAAACTGGAGACTGAAAGAAAAGACAAGCTTGCTTCTCAGCTTGGCCTTGATCCTCAACAAGTCGCGGTTTGGTTCCAAAACAGGAGGGCTCGATGGAAGAACAAGAAACTCGAGGTTGAATACTCCAAGCTCAAGTCTCAGCATGAGACAACGATGATTGAGAAAAATTGTCTTGAAACTGAGGTATGTGTGTGGACCTCTCTCTAAATTACCGTTTGTCCCGATTTATGTGATACACGTTCTTTTTTAGTGTGTCTAAAAAAGAATGATACATTTTATATTTAGAAATAATATAACTTTAAACTTTCCCTAAATTTCTCATTTGACCCTTAATGAAATGATTTACAGCCACACAAATATATATGACTTATTTTAGACCACAAGTTTCAAAGTCTCATTTTCTTTCTTATACTCCGTGTCTAATCAAACTATATCACATAAATTGGGACAGAGGGAGTACTTTTTAGGTGATATTGATAGCGTACAAAAGATTACTCGTAATAAGGAGTACTCCTTCCGTCTCAAAATATTTGTCATCCTTACTATAAATATTTGACTCAAAATATTTGTCGTTTTATTTAATCAAGATAAAATTAAGTAACTTTTCCTCATGTTACCCTTGTATTAATTACAACATTTAAGAGGTTCTCACCATCGATGGAGTAGATATTTATTGAGGAGAGATGTTATATTAAGAGGGTAAAATAGTCAAAATCCTACCCTTATAAATGCTTTCTTAAGGGGCGTGTAAATGAGAAATGCGACAAATATTTTAAGACGGAGGGAGTACTATTCTTTATATAATATTAGTAACTTGAAAATCAGACAAGTTGCCGGTTATAACAGGTTAAAATATAGTTTTGACATGAAAATACATTTATTTATTATTGATACATATAAGTTAAATTATGGTTAGCAAAATAATATATGAACAGTGTCATTTTATCTTGTTTATGTGATTTCCTGATTATTAAATAAAGCATTAATCTCGTATATATAACTTAATTTAATCTCTTAAAATGTGCCCACTCAAATTATCCATTTTCCAACACAGATCTTGAAGTTGAAAGAGCAATTGTGTGAAGCAGAAAAGCAAATACAAGGGCTATTATTGGAGTGTAATTGTGATGGGTTAATGTCAAGCAATGGTCCAATTAGTACTTCATCGTTCTCTAGAGAAACCTGCATGGATCAGACACATTTTCTTGGGGAGTTTGGAATGGAGAGAATATTAATGGATAATAATGTATTCTTTGATCAAAGCACTTATATAGCTCTCTGGGATAATTAGAATCGGTTAACTTAAATGTATGATATTATGATCATCCTTCTTTATGTTTTAATTGTAGATAGTGACTCACCTAATGCATGTATGTACATCCTTTTTTTCCTTTTTGCCCTTGCTTTCTGGATAATATTAGTGTACTAATGTAATGGATAATGTTACTCCTAGTATTTGACTAAGGGGTGTTCATGGGATAGAATGTTGTTGGATTGCAAAATATACAAGATAAGAAGAAGAAATCACGAACCCTAAGTTTAATCGTATGAAAGAGAGATAGAGAGAAGAGAGAGAAAATTCTCTTATTGTGTTTTTCTGTTCACTTGACTTAGTCAATGTAGTCTATTACACTTATACAAAAGTTAGAACTAAAACTCAAATGTAAAATGTGCAAAAATTCTAAGTTGGGCCCGGGTGATAGTGGGCCTGATCATCTGAAGTGGGTTGCTGGGTCGTAGAGGTGCTAACACCCCACCCCCTCAAGCTGGAGGGGGAAACCACTCCTAGCTTGAACAGAATAATGCGATGAGCTGCACCATATAAAGATTTGGTCATAAGATCAGCAAGTTGACCGTCTGTAGGAACAAAATGTAAAGAAATAAGCCTTGAATTCAAACAATCTCGAACAAAATGGCAATCAATCTCGATGTGCTTTGTATGTTCATGGAAAACAGGGTTCTTGGCAATATGAAGACCAGCCTGATTATCACAATAAACTGGAATAGGACCAGAAATAAGCAGACCAAGATCACATAGAAGTCTACCATGCCATGCTAATTCAGCTACAACCATTCTGAGAGCCCTGTATCCAGCCTCTGCTGAAGAAAGAGAGATAGTAGGTTGCTTTTTACTCTTCCATGAGACAGGACTGCCACCAAGAGTGATAAAAAAAAACCAGTAATAGACTTTCTAGTAGTAGCACAAGCTGCCCCGTCAGAGTCTGAAAATGCTGAGATGGGAAAATCAGCAGAACTAGATAGAAGAATACCCTGAGCTGGATTATTCATAATATACCTGAACATATGTAAACCAGCAAGCATATGGGGAACTTGTGAATTTTGAAGAAATTGACTCAAATGTTGGACTGAGTATGAAATGTCAGGCCTAGTATGTTGAAGAAAGTTCAGTTTACCAATAAGTCTCCTATAAGTACCAATATCAACAGGGGCAGCATCCATGTCAACCAATAACTTGGAGGAAGGATCAAGAGGAGTGACCATTGGACTATAAGCACTACATTTAAATTCATCCAGCAAGTCAGAAGCATACTTGTGTTGACTCATAACATAACCATCAGGATGTGAAGTGATCTCAAGCCCAGAAAATAATGGACAGAACCCAAGTCTTTGATTTTAAAACTGATCATCCAAAAAAGTCTTCAAACTGATTAAGGTGGCGAGGCATCATCTCCGGCTAGGAGGATATCATCAACATATACAGCCAACACCAAAAGAGAACCATTTGAAACCTTAATGAACAGAGAATAGTCATTCTTACTAGAGGAAAAAACCCTTAGATAATAAAGCTTCAGAAAGCTTAGAAAACTACTGTCTGCTGGCCTGTTTAAGCCCATATAAGGATTTTCTGAGTTTGCACACAGGAATATGGTGTGAAAAGTTTACTAAACAAGTATTATACTAATCTTGTGGTCCTAGGTGTATCCGTAAAAGGGTTTTATAATTGATTTGGTTTGTGGACTAATTTAAAGTGACCGAAAATTTAAAGTTGTAAATATATGGGTAAAAAGAACCAAGGTTGTGTCCCCGTTTTATAGATAAAGTGTATGATCATGGGTCTCGATCTTGATATACTTCTAATGGACTTCTAATTGACTTTGTATGGATGCACTTAACCTCTATGTGAATCTAAACTATTTCCCAATAAGAAAAGATTATTTCTTTCTATGCTTTTTCCAAAGATAAGAAAGTATGCATGAAGAACGGTTAATTATGCCAAGTAAATTCCTCTTATTCCTAAGTGAATTTATTAAACAAGGTTTAAAGCCCTGAGTTCTTGTTATTTGTTCTTACCTAACCCTAGCTATTTTCCCAAATAAACTAAAGTTTATGGCGTGAGCTAATGTTTGCAACCACTAACTATATGATGAATACGAAGAACAAATAAACCCTAACAATCCATTATGCGTATATCTTTCACGATCCCCAATCACAAAACACCCATCCTTGGGTTCACAACCTTAGTAAAGGTGTTTAGCTACTCATGGCAACAAGAAAACAATAAAAGATTGAAGATTGCATAATTGAATTATTGTATTGAACTTACGAATAAAACTTGAAAGTAATGAATGTAATTGTCTGGAAGTCTTCAAAAGCAAGAATAACTCAAAAGTAATTACTACAAGTCTAAAACTCCAGATGTCTAAAAAATAAAACCTAAACAGGTATTTATACAAGTTAAAACTCGGAATAATCAATCCCAGTCCTGTTCCATCTCGGCTAGCACTTCGACGGGTCATCTTTGCACTTCGACGGTCGTCGACATGCTCGACGACCAACTCGACGATCTGAGTACACTTTTATCACCCTGCAGGAATTCCACCGTCGAAGCACTTCGACGGACCGTCGATCATGTCGACGGTGCAAGTCGACGATCTGAGTATGCTTTGATGTTTTTGTTACTTCGCAGGAACTTTTTGACGAGGCGATTTGACGGGCCGTCGAGCATGTTGACGGTCCGTCCTTATGCTTATCAGAACATATTGCCTATTTTCCTCGTTTTTTCGCTTTCCGAGCATTCTAACTTCAAAATACCTGCACAACACATAAAACACATCAAACTACCACAAACTTGCTCGAAAACAAGTAAAACTTAGAGTTAAAGAGCATTAGATGTGCCAAAATCCCGGCACATCAACACCCCCAACTTAAAGTCTTTGCTTGTCCTCAAGCAAGTCAACTAACAGACTCAATCTACAAATGTCTCGATATCACAAAGTAAAGCTGTCTACAGTGGTTGTGGCAATTAACTTCCGGCATATCAAATGTATCACAATGACTCTCCCCCCAATAAAGACAAAACCAAACAAGGACTCGTTGCAACTAATCATGAGGCTTCAATTTATGACATCTAGTTATCACAGAAACCATAGTGCACACGAATCAAGACTCACGGGAAACCAGTCACTTAACAAATTCTAATGCCCTCACAAAGACCAAAGAATGTCCCAACATATATGTACACACAGAATGGGACAGAAGACAAAGGAGAAGAGAAACACTCACACTCACAAAGAAATTCTCTAGCTATGCATGCAAATACCATAAGCTTGCCCTTATTTTCAGCGCCCTCAACTTGGACAGTTCGGCTGTGATCACACTAGGACTTTTTCAAGGTTGTAATGTAGGCTTGGGGACGGGTAGGATAGATATTTGGGCAACAGTGACTCACCCTCCTTGAACACTACATCTTATTCTTCTCTTTTACCCTTTTCGCCTTTTGTTTTCTTCCCTTCTTTCTTTTTGTTGCCTCGGTGTGGTTTTATTGTGATTCTACTTCTCTACACATTTTTCTCTTTTTTTTTTTTTTTTTTTGCTTTTTTTTTTTTTTTTTTTACACTTACCACACCGCTGTCTTTTAACTAGGCACTTTTCTTCACCCCACTTTAGGCTTATGCCTCATATTCCCCTTAGTCCACCTATCACCCCCAACTTAGGCTTTTAGCCTCAATCTTATTATTTTAGTGCCAAGGAGGGACCGGGTGCAAAAAGAGATGGATATTAAGAACGGGTATCGGCTTGTTACGGCTAATCAAAGACAGGTTTTCAGGCTCAAAATGGCTAACAAGGGATATTAATCTATGGGTAGGCTTATATTCAGGCTAAACAGGGGTTTCCTAACACAAACAAAGCCTAAGATCATTTCACAGCTTCACTTATCTTCAGAATGCAGGCACGACTAACCAGGCAAGTTCTAGATCACATACAAAACTAGAGAATATATCTACAAAACCTCACAACACATGGCATCAGAATTGTCAACACACTAGTCTCCCCGCTAAAATTCCGCACACAAGGTAACCCAATAATCTAAATGTCACACAAGGAAGCATGCATGTCAATTAAACAACCAAGTCCATTTTTTTTTTCAACAAACTTCGGAGGGGAGTACTTTTTCTCAAAATCAAAATAAAACAGCCCTAAGTTAATCAAACCACTACCACATAAGTCAACAATACTCTACTTTATCTAAACACGACCTAAACATTCCAGGTTCAACAAGAAATAAACCCCTCAGGAAAAGAACCATGGCAAAGAAAAGCCGAGGGGGTCCTAAACACATATATGATACATCAAATACTCCCACCCCCAACTGAAAAAGTCTGCAATGTCCCCAATGCAAAAAAATAATACCAGGGAGTAGGAATACCTGTGGCGCACTAGGCGCGCTGCTCATCTCGCGACTCATCGGTCTGCGAGGCATCAGGTGGTGCAACCGCACCAACCAACAAGCCAGCCTCTCGTAGCATCGGATCGGCGAACATCAGTAGTGGTGCCCGTAGGCACTGGCACTGGAATAGGAAGGGGTGGTGGCAATGTCTCACCACTGGGAGCACTGCTCGAGGTGGCTCCTCTAGTCCCAAACTGGACGTTCTCCACGAGCGATCTCTGAATGGCCTCTGCCACCTGCTGCTCCTCTATACTCGGACCCCTAGGGCGAGTGCTCTCTCGCACCTCCTCCTCATCACGGGCCGCTCTCTTCCTCTTTCCCCGACCACCTGCTGCGGTAGGCGCAACTAACTGCACCACTGGGAGGTCCTCCTCAATATCCTCCGCAACAGACGGTGGTGCTGCTACTAGGCTCGGATCACGGGCCTTCAATAGTGCAACATCAGCCTTAAGCTGCTCTAACTCTGCCCTCAAAGCATCTGTGGAAGTGGTCGGGCGAGCCATCTCCAATGCAGTCAATCTCAACTCAAATCCATCCAGCCGAGCGGACAGTGTAGTCCTCACAGGGTCTAATGCCTCCTCCACTCTCGTCCTCACATAATCATCCAGCTGGTTTACTATAATCTTTGACTGCTGGTCCGCTGTAGCCGCCTGTTTTGCAAATTTCCTAAAGTTGTCCATTGAGAAGGCATATGGATCAACTCTAGCAGTACCCTGGGGCTGTGCAGCTGGACCCGCTGGCTGTGGGACTGAACTCGGAGGCGGTGGAGCCGAAGTCTGTGGGTCAGGAATAGCAGTCTGAGTCTCAACGGAATCATCACCAACATCAGCAGCTGGAGTCTCAGAATCTGCAGCCTGGACAGTCTCAATAATAGGGGCAGCAGTGGCGGGTAACTCCAGTGTAGAGTCACCCGCGGCCCCGGGATGAATCAACTCCTGCGGTAGGGGTACCCCTCCAAGTGCCACTGGGAACCCATCCGCTTCCCCTTGGCTTTCCTCAACGGCCTCATTCTTGCTCTTTTCTATCGAATAAACCGACGAAGCTGTAATCCGGTGGTCGATATCATCTATAAATCGCACCTGTGACCTCCGAACAAGCTCTGTAATCAGGCATGGAAGTATCAGGGAAGTGTTGGGCTGGGAAGCCCTCAACTGTATCTCCATACTAGCCAATGTCCCGAAATCAATCGGGTATCTGGACATCAATGCGGCTACAACAACCTGCCTATCAACCGTAAGAGCATTATCGGCCTGAGTGGGGAGAAGTCGCAACTGCACCACGCTCCACCAAAACTTACCCTCTAGAGTCAACCACTTCTTCTTTATCCGATTCTTCAAATTAGTACACTCGGCTCTCTTGGTCGGGCGACCCACCACTATAGATACCCAGTCCCTGACGGACTGTTCCTTGCACCTCCGCAACTTATCTTCAAGCTCAATCGTCTGCCTCGGGGCGGTGTAGTTATCACCGAAATATACTCTGTTGATAGCCTGGGCAGATATATCAACACTCACCCCTCTAATCTCAACCTCACTCCGCGGTGGTAGCTCCTTCAACTTCTGGCGCCTCTTTCTGACTTTCTTGATCAATGCCCCATATGCGGCATATATCTCACGAACCAAAACAGGGCAATAGTCCCCAGGCGGCTCCTGTATGAACTCTAACTGATAGTGACGAATAAGCTCTCTGGCTCTGGGTAAGATCTCGAGCCCCTCAAAACTGATCCGCCGCTCTTCATTTATGGTTCGTTTCTCATGTTGGGTGTCGTCAGCTTTTAACTCAATGCCGTACTCATACAGCTCTCTGGCACCCTCAACAGTAAATCGATCTAAGCGATCATCAACCCTCTTCCTTCTAAGTTCCCGAGCCCTGGCTGCCTCAGCAAAGACGTATCGCATCGCCCCCATCATCACCAAGGCCGTGAGCTCGACGGTCCGGGATCTAGAATGTGCCCGAGAGGACCGAGCTCGTAGACGTGCTCGTGCGGCGGCGAGGCATCTCCGGATGCAGCCTCTGATCCCTCCTCCTCGGATCCATCACCGGACCCAGATGTAGATGATTCCTCCTCGTCAGACTGGGAGGAACTGGGAGGTGTAGGAGCCGGTACTGTGACCTGCCTATTCCACGGGGGAGGAGCAGCCCTGGTTTTCTTCACGGGCATAACCTCGGGCTCATCATCCGACCCCTCATCTCTAAGTGTGGGTTGGCCACCGGGCCTCCTTCGACCCGTTGCTCTTTGCGTTTGCTTCGACCCACCCCCTCGGGTGGTTGTCAACTTGGGTGGCGCCATACCTGTAACCAGCAAAAACCACAATCTAGTCAATCCGTACAAGTGAAATCTAAACATTTAGTTTCAAAAAAAAAAATTGTTGCTTCAGTTCTCTGATGTTCTCAGTCTGCAGACCGTCGATGTGCTTTGACGAGCCGTCGAACCTGTCGACGGACCGTCAAATAGCTCGACGGGACCGTCTTTGTACAAAGACGGTTCGTCGACCTGTCGACGGTACCGTCGACATGTTTACGGCCCTGCAGCAACAACCAACAGTCAACAGACCTCAAACATTTGTTTCGGCTTTGCGTTTTCCACTTCAATCAATCAGAGAACCAAGTTTTCATTATTAGGCACATTTGCGGTTTTGGGGTTTTCGGGTTACTCAGACTTCACCCTAATTTTTGACTTTAGGCAATTATCCGGGTTTTGTTTGGTGGGTATAACGATATCAAACCAAGGTTTTTAATCGAAATACCCTCCGACCCGTTGGAGTTACTCAGACTTCGCTCCTTAAGCATCAAGTTTCAACATAGAATTGGATTTTCCTTTTCGGACCATTGGCGGGCATAATGAACCAACAAGTTGATCAAAATGCCCGCCGACTCAATGGGGCACGATATCTCGTCCCCACGAGTCCATCTAACAGCAATCATACCAAATTCCCTTCCCCCATCCACAATTTCACAATTTTGCCAATTCAAACATAGATTTCATTCAACAAATACAAACCCTAAGTCATGATTTCTACCCTTAGTATTCAACATCACAGATATCACCCCATTCTAGTTAACAACACACCCAACTTATTTCAATACCATCAAATAGAGCCTAGGTCCCAAAATCCAATTCTACAATTAATTTAGGAACCCTAGGCATCTCTTTTAGCAATTTTCGAACAAATACCAACAGTAAAACCAAGTAAAGGCCGAAATTCATGCACATACCTGATATAGAAAGAGACTTTGAAGAAAACTTGACTCAAAATTTAAGAAAACACAGAGAAAGAAAAGAAATTCGTAACAAGAGGGCAGAGGGTGGTTTGAAAAATCAGGTGGTGAGAGTGAAGGGTTGTGGGATTGTAATGGGAGTGATTTATGGATGAAATTATGGGGATTTATGGAGGAGTTAATGGGGAGTTATAGAGGGAGTTAGGAATTTGAAGAGGGAGGAAAAAAAACTCTCGTATATAGAAAACCTTGCCCGTTTTTTGTTTTAAAAACCCACTGTTGGCCTGTTTTTTTTTTTTTTGAAGTTTTTGGACGAGTCGTCGACATGTCGACGACTCGTCAAAGCGTAAAGACGACAAAAAAATTAAAGAAAAGAGCTTACCTATTGACGAGCACTTCGACGGCGTCGTCGAACGTGTCGACGGTCCGTCGACATGCTCGTCGATTTACTTACCTGCAGATGAGCAATTTCTAATCCTCAGAATCTCAGCTCTGCATACCGTCATTGTACATTGACGGTCCGTCGACATGTCGACGGCCCGTCTTTGTGCTCTGGTGTAACTTTGCTGGTTTTTTCGAGTTTCAGTTCCTGCGCTCTCGACACCTAAAAAAAAAAAATCTAAAACCTACAAAAACAAAATTACAGAATTTTAAACTTGGGTTGCCTCCCAAGAAGCGCTTAATTTAACGTCGCAGCACGACGGTGTTATCAGTTTACTCTTGGTCGGGACTCGCCGCTTCAGCATTCGTCCCAAGGTGCTTCAACCGATATCGGTCCACAACTCTATCTCCGTCAATCGTACCATGGTAGTGCTTCACCCTCTGCCCGTTCACCTTAAATGTCCGAGTTCCGTCTTCGGACTTCAATTCAATAGCTCCATGGGGTGAGACACTTACCACTTCAAAGGGACCTGACCACCGTGATTTCAATTTGCCCGGAAGCAGCTTCAATCTAGAATTAAACAGCAAGACGGGGTCACCCTTGTAGAATTCCCGCTTCAGGATTTTCTTGTCATGATACTGCTTCATTCTCTCTTTGTATAGCGCTGCACTTTCATATGCCTGATAGCGGAACTCATCCATCTCATTGAGCTGAAACAACCTGAGTTTGGTCGCTTCTTCCCAATTCATGTTCAATTTCTTCAAGGCCCACATGGCCTTATGTTCAAGTTCAACTGGCAGGTGACATGCCTTCCCGAAAACTAGCTTGAAGGGTGAAGTCCCAATCGGAGTCTTGAAGGCAACTGGTAAGCCCATAGAGCATCATCGAGCTTGCGGGCCCAATCAGCCCTATTGCATTCACCGTCTTTGCTAAAATACTCTTTATCTCCCGATTAGAGACTTCAACTTGCCCGCTTGTCTGAGGATGATACGGGGTTGCCACCCTATGCTTGACTCCATACTTCTCCATCAATCCCGCAAAGGCTTTATTGCAAAAGTGAGAACCACCATCACTGATTATTGCCCTTGGGGTACCAAAACGAGTAAATATGTTCTTTTTCAAGAATCCCATGACACTCTTGGCTTCATTATTAGGTAAAGCCACCGCTTCTACCCATTTGGAGACATAATCAACAGCCACCAAGATGTATTTCATGCCACAAGAGCTTACAAAGGGACCCATAAAATCAATTCCCCAAACATCGAACACTTCAACCTCCATTACAAAGTTCATAGGCATCTCTTGCCTCCTACCAATATTCCCTTGCCTTTGGCATTGATCACAAGAACGCACCATCAGATTGGCATCATGAAAAAGAGTAGGCCAATAATAACCACATTCGAGAACCTTGGCAGCAGTCCTCGTACCACTATGATGTCCCCCAACCGGAGAGTCGTGGCAAGCCTTCAAAATTTCCAATACCTCACTCTCTGGGACACAACGCCGAATAATGTTATCAGCGCAAGTTCTGAATAAGTATGGTTCATCCCAATAGTACTGACGAACATCCCGCAAAAACTTCTTTTTCTGATACGATTTTATCTCGTCGGGAATGACACCAGTCACCAAGTAGTTAGCAAAATCGGCAAACCAAGGTGCCACCTGCATAGACACCGCCAAAACTTGCTCATCTGGAAACGCATCTTCAATGTCAAGTTCTTCTGCTGGCACCCCAGTTTCTTCAAGTCTAGAGAGATGATCTGCGACCTGATTTTCGGACCCCTTTCGATCTTTTACTTCGAAATCAAACTCTTGTAACAAAAGGACCCAACGAATCAGTCGTGGCTTAGCTTCCTTCTTTGCCATCAAATATCTCAACGCAGCATGGTCGGTGTACACCACAACCTTGGACCCCAGCAAATAGGACCGAAACTTCTCAAAAGCATAAACTATTGCAAGCAGTTCTTGCTCGGTCACCGTGTAGTTCATCTGCGCCGCATTAAGTGTCCTACTAGCATAGTAGATCGGGTGCATAATTTTATTGTGCCTCTGACCAAGCACAACACCTATTGCAAACCCACTAGCATCACACATCAGCTCAAAAGGTAAGGACCAATCCGGAGTAACAATCACAGGAGCAGTAGTGAGGCGCTCCTTTAATTCATCAAACGCCTTTCGGCACTTGTCATCAAACACAAACTTAGCCTCTTTTTCAAGAAGCTTGCACATCGGGTTAGCAATCTTGGAGAAATCCTTGATGAAGCGCCTGTAGAACCCAACATGTCCTAAGAAACTTCGGACACCTTTGACTGAGATGGGTGGAGGAAGTTTCGCAATCACATCTATCTTCGCTTGATCGACCTCAATTCCCTTTTCAGAGATTTTGTGACCGAGGACGATCCCTTCCTTCACCATAAAGTGGCACTTCTCCCAATTTAGCACGAGATTCGTCTCCTCACATCTTTTCAACACTTGACCCAGATGGTCAAGACAATCATCAAACGAATCACCAACAATAGAGAAATCATCCATAAATACCTCCAAGAAGTCCTCTACCATGTCAGAAAAGATCGACATCATGCACCTCTGAAAAGTGGCTGGTGCATTACACAACCCAAAGGGCATTCGGCTGAACGCAAACGTCCCATAAGGACAAGTAAAAGTCGTCTTCTCTTGATCTTCCAAGGCAATGTTTATCTGATTATAGCCCGAGTATC
Organism: Lycium ferocissimum; assembly: GCF_029784015.1. Taxonomy (NCBI): domain Eukaryota; kingdom Viridiplantae; phylum Streptophyta; class Magnoliopsida; order Solanales; family Solanaceae; genus Lycium; species Lycium ferocissimum. The sequence goes on along the minus strand of NC_081343.1, from coordinate 30,993,144 downwards.
CATCTAGGAAGCAATAGTAAGACCTCCCAGCCAGCCTATCCAGCATCTGATCGATGAAAGGCATGGGAAAATGGTCTTTACACGTGGCAGTATTCAGCTTCCTATAATCCATGCAAACACGCCACCCAGTAACTGTACGAGTGGGAATTAGCTCATTCTTTGCATTAGGCACCACAGTGATACCTCCTTTCTTTGGTACACATTGAACAGGACTTACCCACTTGCTGTCTGCAATCGGATACACTACCCCAGCGTCTAACCCCTTTATGATCTCCTTTTTCACGACCTCTTGCATGTTCTGGTACAATCTCCGTTGATGCTCAACACTCAGCTTGCTGTCCTCCTCTAGCTGAATTTTATGCTCACAGATGCCAGAAGGAATACCCCGAATGTCTGCTATGGTCCAACCAATAGCACGTCTGTACTCGCGCAAAATCTCCACTAAACGCTCAATCTGTTCCTCAGTCAATAATGCTGAAATGATCACTGGCAATGTCTTGTTCGGACCAAGGAACTCATTTCCCAAGTGTACTGGGAGCTGAGCTGCTTAAGCTCAAGCTTTGGAGGCTCGACAATAGAAGGCTTAGCTGGTGGAGTAGTTCTATTTGCAAGATCAAGATCAAGCTTTCTTGGGTGATAAGTGTAAGAACCTCGACCCTCAAGCGCGTTTATAGTTTCCACGTAGCCCTCCATATCAGAAGCATCAAAATTTATCAGAACTGCAGCGAGAGCTTCTCCCAAACTTTCTTCTTCCATTTTATGTTCAACAACATCATCAATCCCATCAAACGAATCAATAACCGAGATACTCTCATAAGCGCTTGGCAACTTCATCCCCTTGCTTGCTTGGAAAGTTACTTCTTCATCATTCACTCGGAACTTAATTTCATTCTTTTCAGAGTCCATAAGCGCTCTTCCCGTAGCAAGGAACGGTCTTCCCAAGATAATGGGAATATCTCTATCCACCGCACAATCCAGAATCACGAAATCAGCAGGCAACATGAACTTACCCACTTGCACCAACACATCATCTATGACTCCAATTGGCTTCTTGATAGATCTGTCTGCCATCTGTAGTCGCATAGAAGTCGGTCTAGGGGTCCCCAATCCAGATTGTTTGAAAATAGCAAGGGGCATCAAGTTAATACTCGCCCCATTATCACACAGAGCACGGGCGAATGCATGAAGCCCAATATTGCACGGAATAGTGAACGCCCCTGGGTCTCCCTTCTTCTGAAATGTGGTGGAAGCAATAATTGAACTCACTCGATGAGTTAAATTCACTATCTCATGTTGAACAGACCTTTTCTTTGTAAGCAGGTCTTTCACAAACTTAGCAAATCCGGGCATCTCTTTGACAACATCTAAGAATGGAAAATTCACTGTTAATCGCTTCAACCGATCATAGAACTTTCGACACTTAGCATCATCATTCTTCTTTGCCAACCTCTGAGGAAAGGGAGGCTTTGCTTTGTACATCTGAGTCAAAGGGCGAAGAGCCCCTTTTATCGTGTGTTTCCCTGTATCAGCAGCAACTTCTGGAATATCAGCAACTTTTTCTTTACCTTGGACTTCCTCATCAATAATAGGCACTTCAGAACGCACCTCTTCTTCCTCAATAATAGGTTCTAGATCAACCACATTCTTGTCAGCACCTTGAAGTATTTTACCACTCCTTGTGCTAATAGCAAAAGTACGTTCCACTCCCCCACCATTCTTCGGGTTTGGAATAGTATCACTAGGAAGCCCTCCTTTTCTAGCAGGATGCTGTTCTCTAGAAAGATCACGCATCTGCTGTTCAAGATTCTGAATAGCAGCTGAATGAGAGACCACCGTCTCTGATAGCCCGATAATGTCTTTTCAGTGTTTGTCTGACTTGCCAACACTTTTTCAAGCATTGACTCCAACCTCGAACTACCTTGATCATTAGATTGCCCTTTTGGTGGAATGTAAGGGTTGGAACTTTCTCGTTCCCAAAATTTTCGTTATTGTTGTTATATATCTCCCTTGGTTCGGTCCACCATAGTTGTTGTTGTAGTTCCCTTGGTTGTTGTTATAGTTCCCTTGATTGTATGACCCCTGCCCTTGTTGGGGTCGCCAGTATCTCTGAATTGGCCCGGGAATCTCCCCCTTCGCTATGTAATCTGCATACTGAACATTCTCAACTTGCGGAGGGGGGCCCTCTTGATATGGACCCTCATGGACTTGGTACATGCCAGGCGGCATGCCTGAGATATCTTCACAAACATTTACCTTCTTCGCTTCTTTCTCATCAAGCCTCTTTGTTAGTAAAGAGAGACTAGTGGCCAATTGTGCCAATGTCTGCTGCGTTTCCTGGCTATCTTTCACAATGTTTTGAATCAACGGTGTTCCAAGTGATAGTCCATCAGAATTACTTGAATGCCATGCTTGGCTGTGGGTAGTCAATCGGTTAAGTATATCAGTAATAGTAGCATAGGACTTATTCATGAAACACCCGCTGGCAGCATTATTGGCTATTGCTTGGGTCATAGGATCCAAACCTCTGTAAAACTTCTCCTTCAAAATCTGTTCTGGAAAACCATGGTTTGGACTCCTATCCAAATATTCCTTGTACCTCTCCCAAGCTTCAAAAAGTTGTTCCCCATTACGTTGTTTGAATTCGTAAATCTGATCACGAATTTCAGCCCTTTTACTCGGGGGGTACCACTTCCTGAGAAAAACTCTGACCATCTCTTCCCATGTAGCAATAGAGTTCCGGGGCAGCTTTGTGAACCATTTTCTTGCTTCTCCGGCTAACGAATATTTGAAGAGTTTCAGCCGGACTGCTTCTTGAGTCACACCCCGTTGGATATGCTGAGAGCACACATCCAGAAAGTTTGTTATATGTTGGTGAGGGTCATCATCGACTGCATTCCGAAAGTATCCCTCTTGTTTGAGCATATGATAGAGGGAATTGTCAAACTTGATAGTAGTAGCAGTCACCCTCGGATGAACGATTGCAGATGCAAAGTCTTCATCTGCTTCTGGTTCATCAGCAAAAACATTCTCGACTGGAAGTTCGTTGTTGGCCATGATCACCTGGTTTACAAGGTAGCAAACGAGGTGTGTTGGAATATGACAAAGACTTTAAGAAGAGTAAACACTATTTAGTAATTTCAAAACCGTATTCCCTGGCAATGGCGCCAAAATTTGATACGCTCAAATTACACCTATTAATGGTATAACGCGGACGTTGTCAAATATAGTAACCCAACGAGGTTGGGGTCGAATCCCACAGAGAATATGGTGTGAAAAGTTTACTAAACAAGTATTATACTAATCTTGTGGTCCTGGTGTATTCCAGAAAAGGGTTTTATAATTGATTTGGTTTGTGGACTAATTTAAAGTGACTGAAAATTTAAAGTTGTAAATATATGGGTAAAAAGAACCAAGGTTGTGTCCCCGTCAGATAAAGTGTATGATCATGGGTCTCGATCTTGATATACTTCTAATGGACTATTTGTATGGATGCACTTAACCTCTATGTGAATCTAAACTATTTCCCAATAAGAAAAGATTATTTCTTTCTATGCTTTTTCCAAAGATAAGAAAGTATGCATGAAGAACGGTTAATTATGCCAAGTAAATTCCTCTTATTCCTAAGTGAATTTATTAAACAAGGTTTAAAGCCCTGAGTTCTTGTTATTTGTTCTTACCTAACCCTAGCTATTTTCCCAAATAAACTAAAGTTTATGGCGTGAGCTAATGTTTGCAACCACTAACTATATGATGAATACGAAGAACAAATAAACCCTAACAATCCATTATGCGTATATCTTTCACGATCCCCAATCACAAAACACCCATCCTTGGGTTCACAACCTTAGTAAAGGTGTTTAGCTACTCATGGCAACAAGAAAACAATAAAAGATTGAAGATTGCATAATTGAATTATTGTATTGAACTTACGAATAAAACTTGAAAGTAATGAATGTAATTGTCTGGAAGTCTTCAAAAGCAAGAATAACTCAAAAGTAATTACTACAAGTCTAAAACTCCAGATGTCTGAAAAATAAAACCTAAACAGGTATTTATACAAGTTAAAACTCGAAATAATCAATCCCAGTCCTGTTCCATCTCGGCTAGCACTTCGACGGGTCGTCTTTGCACTTCGACGGTCGTCGACATGCTCGACGACCAACTCGACGATCTGAGTACACTTTTATCACCCTGCAGGAATTCCACCGTCGAAGCACTTCGACGGACCGTCGATCATGTCGACGGTGCAAGTCGACGATCTGAGTATGCTTTGATGTTTTTGTTACTTCGCAGGAACTTTTTGACGAGGCGATTTGACGGGCCGTCGAGCATGTTGACGGTCCGTCCTTATGCTTATCAGAACAGATTGCCTATTTTCCTCGTTTTTTTGCTTTCCGAGCATTCTAACTTCAAAATACCTGCACAACACATAAAACACATCAAACTACCACGAACTTGAAAGTCCAATGGAAGTTTATCTCTCCTACGTGGAGTAATATACCATTGGTATTTTTAGGAAAAGAAGGGTTTGTGATGTAATACTTCATAAGGAGACAAGTAATTGGACAAGGTAGTGAAGGGAAACCTATTGATAAGATAAGTAGTAGTAAGTATTCATTCCCCCCAGTATTTCAAAGGAAGATGGGACTGAAATAAGAATTCCTTGGAAACCTTAAGTAAGTGTTTGTGTTTCCTCCTCAACACCCCATGAGGGATTTTTAGTGTAATATACCATGGAAAAGAAGGCTTGACATGACCATAACATAGGCAAAGAACATGAGTTTGAAAATGGAATTTGACCATAACAACAAAGACTTTTAAAACTGAAAGGGCATTACTTTTACAAGACAACTAGTGTGTCCATGTAGCCCTAGAATAATCATCAACAAGAGTTAAGAAGTATCTAAATCCATTGTATGTTCTAGTATAGTATGGACCCCAAATATCAATATGCACTAATTGAAAAGGAGATGTGGACTTAATGGAACTATCAAAGAAACGTAGTCTCTGCTGTCTAGCCATTGGGCAAATAGAACATAAAAAAGATTGTTTAGGAGGCAGTTTAGCAGATAAATCTGGAATAGACTTCATTTTATGAAAGGGCATATGACCTAATCTTTGGTGTCAAAACAAATTAGCTTTATTTATATCATAAATGGGGTTACAAGAAACACTGGGCAATACATTTGTAACTGTAGCTTGAGAAGAAACAGTAGAACTACACACATTAACAGAAGTAGAATTATTGAAAACAGAATTATAAAGAAAAATTGATGGTGTGGAGACTGGATGATGGTGGAAATACAATCCTTTAGCAGCTCTACCAATTTCCAGTGGCCTCTTCAGAGAAGGGGCATGTAGAAAACAGGCAAATGTAGTTAGGATTGCTATGCAATCAAGTTGGACAATCAATTGATGAATAGATATCAAATTAAAATGACATGAAGGCACAAGAAGAACATTGTGTAAAATAATATCAATTCTCAACTGAAAGGAACCAGTTGAGGTTACTTTAACCTTGTATCCATTGGGTAAAGTGATCAGAAAAGGTTTGGGCAAAGATTTTAAATTGTGAAGAAAGTGTTTGTAGGGTGTCATGTGATTTGTTGCACCTGAGTCTAAAATCCAAGAGTCTGAATATAATATGTGATGAAACCACAAACATGAAAATCAGGACTACTCACTATAGAACAGAACACACCTGCAAAACTGGCAAATGCAAAGATCATCACCAGTGAAAGCATCAGAATGAATGGGACTAGAATGTCGTTATGAACTTATGTGAGAGTGCTGCATAAGGTTAATTATTTGTTGAGATTGTTCCCTAGTGAAACCAGCAAGAATGGGACCTGAGTTGGCAGTAACTGTTGAACTACCAAGATCAAGAGAATTCGCAGGTGAGCCTTGAACACAAGACGCTGACCCTCTCTTATTCTTAGTAAACTTGTAATTTGGAGGATAGCCATGTAACCTATAGAACTTCTCAATAGTGTGGTTAGTCTTTTTTCAGTATTTGCAAAACAAGGAACCATTAGGGGTAGAAGTTGGTTTCTTTGGATCAAAATTGACCCATTGAGGAAAAGACTGCCTGTTGTACCCCTGACTAACTGAAGCTGAGAATGAATTGGATCCATCTGAGAAATTAGGGACATGAGATGAACTCTCTTTCTGATGTTCATCATGTTGTAGCGTTGAGTAAGCTTTGCTAATGGAAGGCATTGGATACATCGTGAGAATGTTATTTTTGCAAGACGAATAAGATTCATTCAGTCCACTTAAGAACTGAAATAATTGTTGATCCTCTAGCAGTTTTGGAAGAGCACCATATGTGCATGGTGGCCCCACATATGCAACATGTAACTCATCCCACAGACCTCTCATCCTAGTGAAATATGTTGCTATGTCTGATGAACCCTGACCAATGGCACTAATTTCTCTCTGAATTTGGATGTATTTGGACCCATATGATTGACCAAATCTATCATTGAGGTCAACCCAGATGTCCTTAGTAGTGGCATATCCTATAAGGGTGATTGCTATGTCTCTAGTCAGTGAATTTGTTATCCAAGCAATAAGCATGTCATTGCACCTTTTCCAAGCAGAGTAATATGGTGATTCAGCCTCTGGTTTAGGGTTTCTACCCGTGATTACCCCCAATTTATTTTTAGCAGAAAGTGAGACAAGCATGTTTCTGCGCCACATAACAAAATCATGTCCATCGAATGCAGGTGAAACTAGAGGGCAACTAGGGTTATCTGATGGGTGAATATAGAAAGGATGTGAGGTTTCAACAGTGAAAGGTGTAAAACCAGCAGTCGGAGTCGAAGTAGTAGTAACATTTCGCACAGCCTCAGAGAATTTAGCTGGTGAACTACTCATCGTATACAATGTAAAAGACGACAACACAGCTCAATCACCAACAATACAACTATCGATACAATACTGCGAACTGGTAGCCTCAACAGAATCACAAAACGAACTGGTCGCCTCAACAAAAATCAAAATTAGGGTGAAAATGGAGAGAATTTACCGGTCTTCTTCGCAAACCTTAAGAAGTAAGGCCTTGTTTGTAATAAAAAAAAACAGCGTAATCAACAATTTTCAACCAAATCTAGCTTGTAACACACTCGATTGAGCTTTGAATTGAAGAAAAATAGAAAGCCACCAAATTTTCACAAACCCTAGATGAAGGGAACTCGTAAATCACAACAAAAAAAAACTATCAAGGCTAGGATCGTTCAATTGCAGAAGATGAGAGCTAGCTTAATCTAAGCTCTGATACCATGTTGGATTGCAAAATATACAAGATAAGAAGAAGACATCACTAACCCTAAGTTTAATCGTATGAAAGAGAGATAGAGAGAAGAAAGGGAAAATTCTCTTATTGTGTTTTTCTGTTCACTTGACTTAGTCAACTTAGTCTATTAAACTTATACAAAAATTAGAACTAAAACTCAAATGTAAAATGTGCAAGAATTCTAAGTTGGGCCCGGGTCATAGTGGACCTGATCATCTGAAGTGGGCTGCTGGGTCGTGGAGGTGCTAACAAATCTTGGATTAATTAATTCCGAGGTTTGTTGGATTTTGGTTTACGTATAAGCAACCCAAGATTAGTGACTTGCCTAGTGGCCTAAGCGTTCGTGTTGTTACGATGACTAGTACACTCCTAGATTAATATGCTCAAACTAAGGGTTAAATTATGGACTGTTCAATTCAAAGGTCTCGAAAACACTAAAGAGATTTTAGGATGCTCTCAATCCACGACTAAGTACTAGGAATTTGGAATATCAGACAAAATGGGCTCGAACTCAAAGGGGAAAAAAGGGCAAAAATAAAAGGGAAATTTACATGCGCCATAACTATTTGTAAGAGTTATTTATGGATTATAACTACCTTTTGCAATAATTACATTTCGTAGCTACTAAACATGAGGCGCGCTGTAGCTGAAGTGGTTATTGGGCATGTGCTTTGCCCTTGCGCGCCCAAGTTCGAATCTCGCTGGCCACATTCTTTTTCTGAGAAATTGCAATTTTGGTTGTATTTCCATATTTTTAAATACAAAGAAAATATATGCATCATAAAAACAGAGTGCGCGTGCCCAGGTTCGAATCCCGCTGGCCACATTCTTTTTCTGAGAAATTGCAATTTCAGCTGTTTTTCCATGTATTTTCGTGTTTTTAAATACATCAAAATATATGCATCATAAAAACAGAGTGGAGTAAATCCTTTAAATACACGAGGGAGTTGTGTATTTCATTGTATCTGATTGTATTAACAAAATTGGGTTGCACCACATTCATGTCATATGTATTTGATGTATTTCGAATAGCAACCTAACATTTCGCTGTATTGAATTTTATTTCAGTGTATTTGGTCAGATTTATGTCACATGTATTTGGTGTATTCAGCCGAAATACACAGAAATACAGCCGAAATTTGCAAAGGTAGCTACGGTTTGTAAATCGCAAACTTGTAGCTATATATTATTAGGAGCTTATAAAAGGTAGTTGTTTATGTAAGTTGCCCAAAATAAAACCTATACTGCTTCTCTCTCTTTTTTTTTTTTTTTTTTGGTTGTTGGGGGTAAGCATAAACTTGGTGATGGTGGAAGGAAACATGGAATACGGTCATTGTGGGTTCCATATTACGAAACAATAGGACTCATGTGTAACGTTAGAACTTAAGTAGAATCGAGACCAGGATCATCTCGACAATGTGCATGGTATAGATCTACTACCGCCAACCAAAAGACACAAAATTGGCATACGTACATGCTTGCATAGAGGAATTCTTTTTACCTAGGTCTGATAATTACACTAATTAAATTAGAATTATTAAGTTATATATATCGACAATGTAAAGAATTTTCTACACTATAATATTGATCAAAAGATATCTACATGGAAGTCTCATTAAAATGTGGGCTGGCAGATAAATTATGGTTACGTAATAACAAGAGATAAGGCTCTATTACCCCCCTGAATTATACTCAAAGTTCCAGCTTCGCACCTTTCCTTTCATTGTGTCCTATTACCCCTTAAACTATTTTTTCCGTAATAATTACCACCCTAAGCGCTGATATCTACTCTCTTATGGGAAAGTGACATACACTCTCCTTGTCACATGTTTATTTATTTGTTTTCTATTTTTTTTTATTCTTTTCGCTTATGTGGCAATTTTTTTAAAAAATTGAAAAAAACTGGATTTTCTTTAAAAATAATTAGAATGGATATTTAAAAAAAATGAAAATTTGAATTTTTCAAAAATCCGCTAAAAAAAAAACAAATAAGAAACCACAGATTTTTTTTTTAAATATGGAAAATGGATTTTTTAAAAGATGAAAAACTGGATTTTTTTTAAAATGTCTAAAAAATCTAGATTTTTATGATTTCATTTTTTAGGAAACTTTTATTTTTTAAATAAAATCTGGATTATTTTAAAAAAAATCTGGAAAAAGTGTTTTTTCTTGTCAAAATGTGAAAAAACTGAATTTTATAAAAATTACAAAAACCAATTATTTTTCTTAAAATGTGGAAAGCCTTTTTTTAAACTAATCTGGAAAACCAGATTTTTTTCATATATAGAAAAAAAAATTCATTTTTCCACATCTTTCTTAAATAAATCAGTTCTCCATAATTATTTTCTAAAAAACAATTTTTTTTTTATTTTTTAAAAACAATTCTGTTTTCCACATTTTTCTTTAAAAAAAAAAATGTTTTAAAAAGTCTAGATTTTTTTGATAAGAAAACTTAGTTTTCTAGATTTATTTTCTAAAAAAGGTGGATTTTCCACATTTTTAAAAAAAATCAGTTTTTTATATTTTAAAAATACAGATTTTTAAATAAAAAAAATTAAGGTTTCGACCTTTTTTAAAATTAAAAAAAAAAAAACTGTTTCGACCTTTTTTAAAAATAAAAAAAAACCGTTTGGCACAAAACTTTAACTTTAATAATAATTAATTAGATGTAATTAAATGTGAAAAATAAATGAAAAATGAGATTTTATGCTTCTCACTCTCCTTGCCACGTCAGCACAAAAGGTGCAAATAATTACGGAAAAAAATAGTTTAGGGGAGTGATAGGACACCATGAAAGGAAAGGTGTGTTGCTGGAACTTTGGGTATAGTTCAGGGGGTAATAGAGCCTTGTCCCTAATAACAATTTATATAAAGAGATTTATGTATGTGGTTATTCGCTTGGCGTGTACATGCAAAAACAAGAATTAGCAACGCAAAATTTTTGTAGATAAACAGCAAAATATGTCGCTAGCTAATCCTATTTAGCGATGATTTAGCTGGGATTATTAGAAAAATTTGTTAGGTGTGAACTATTTAGCGACGGATTATCGACAAAGTTCGTACCTAATTTCAGTTTTATGAGGATAAGCTTTTTTCCTCTCACGGATCCCAACTATCAATGATATATGCACCCCTTTTTTTCCTTTTTTTACTATACTATATTTTTCATTGTTAGTGTATTTAAATCGAAATAGCTCGTCTAGGTCGCACATAATTGCTACTAGTATATACAATATGGAGATATATGCTCCTTCAAAAGGGACGCACCATTAGTAGGTCATGATTAGGACTTTGCTTTAGTTGATTAAATCTCAGTTATTAATTTTAAATTATGATGTCTTTGATTCAATTTAAGCAGGAACTTGGAAAAATGGAGAGAAGAGAAATTAAAAGGAGCCGAATCCAAATTAGGTATTATGTTAAGGGGAAACAGTTGTTTAATTTAAGGACGCTATTGTTCCAAGAAGTAAATAATACAAGAATGGCTCTTGGACTATTCTTAGCTTTGATAAAAACCTGATCATATACATTATATGTATATACATACTGCAACTTTAAAATCAAGCCATCAGGTTTGAATTATATAGAGGTTATGAGCAGCGGCGGAGTCAGAATTTTTACTTAGGGGGTTCAAAAATATAAAGAAGTAAACACATGAAGAAATTAAGGGAGTTCAACATCTACTATATAAACAACAATAATAACTTTAACATTGTCTAACAATGTAATATTTCGCGAAGGGGGTTCATCGGTCTAAACTAGCTTCGCCCCTTATGAGGTTCTTATTCACCCCATGTATCACGATATATAATAATTAAAAAAGGCAATTTTAGTTACCTACGATAACAATATTCATCTCTAGATCATACCAAATTTACTGATCAACTTCCTTACTACATTTGATTAGTTGAAACTTGCAGAAGTACTTCTTAGCAAAATATATATCCCCAGTGTAAGGAAGTGAAGGACATTACAGATGGAAAGGCACTTGAATAGATTAGTGTCCTAGTATTGTCGCATATTTGCTTGGCATCCCTTGTCCCTTGGTCTTGGAAATACTATGATCAGTGGATTGTCATGTGTGTTTTAGTGGCATAATAGCTGTCCATAGAGCTGGGCATTTGGAAGAAATGATTGAATAGGCAAATGTACGGACCAAATATAATATATCTATAAAGCTGTCTTAAACTAATCAAGGTATAGTTAGTCTATATAATAGTAATTGAACGAGGACCAGTACTAAAGATGAAACTTTCTTTTAATAAAAAAGAAGGAAGATAAAGAGGTGGCCGGTTAAGTTTATGACTGTGCCACGTGATAAAAGATCCCTTTGGTATCAGTATAGTACTGATTAAATCGTTAAACAAAACAAAATAATTGGTATGATTCTGATTAGCCACGAAGTAGGTGTTTTTATCCAATCTTTATTACTCCCTCCATCTGGTTTTACTTGTCACATATTGACTTTACACGCTTATTAAGGAGCCAAAAATAAAATAAAAAATTTACCATATTACCCCTAATTATTTCTAATTACCTAATGATTGAAATCAATTAAAGCTTATCAAAGAAAATGTGCAGCCAACTAATTAAGTTATGGGTTCCTACAATTTACATATTCCCCATAAAAAAATAGTGTTAGAAAAAGAAATTGGAAAATTTGACTTATTAATTACAAAGGGTAAAATAGGAAAAAAGTGGTAAATTGTTTCTTGATTTTCTAAAGTGAACAAGTAAAATTGGATAATTATTTTTAGTATAGTGAATAAGTAAAATTGGACAAAGGGAGTAGGTGTTAAAAAAATTGCATTTAGAATTCCAAGTTTGAAGCTGGGAAACAGGGCCTTGACTTGTCGGGATAAACTTGACACCAATTAATTAGCATAAATGAAACCAAATTAACAATAAACAAATCATGAAGCATGTGAAAGGGAATCCTAGCCACTCCATGCGCATCTCCTCAAAGTTCATTCTTTTCCATTTCTTTCTCCATTAGACTTTTATTTTTTTTTAGTAAGGGTTTAACTTATATCCCCTTGGTCCTATTTTGTGTGACGTTATTTGAGTTAAGGCAGATAGTTTACGGAAAAGGGTCAAATATACCCCTGTATTATGAAAAAAAGGTTAAATATACCCCTCGTTAGACTTTGAATCTAAATATACCCTTTTCATTATACTTTGGGTTCAAATATACCCCTCTGTTATACTTTAGGTCCAAATATACCCATCTTCCGTTAAAATTGTCCATGATGGACATGAGATATAACGTGACCAGAGACGAATGCAGAATTTTAAGAGGATGGATTCACCATTAGTTATGGATTTTTTTTAATTCTTTTGCATTTGGTTCGTTGCAGATTAGCACCTATGTGATTTTTTTATTTCTTTTGCCTTTTGGAATTCGGGTAATTAGAAATAAAATAAAAAATATTAGAGGTAATATAAAATAGAAACACGATTTTTACTTTTGGATACATAGAATTATAGAAGAAAAGGATTTAGAATAATATAAAAAGGAAAGTTAAAAAGCTACTTTAATAAATAGAAACACGATTTTTATTTTTGGGTAATTAGAATTATAGAAGAAAAATGATTTAGAATAATATAAAAAGGAAAGTTAAAAGGCTGTTTTAATAAAAGCATAGAAACGTGCAGGAGCTCGGGTTCAATCCCGAGACCTTGAGATACTAAACACAACCCCTAACCAGTGCTCCACTAGTCCTAGTTTGATCATGTGTTCCTTCAGGTAATTATATGAGATATATTTTTAGAATTATACACATAATATATCGAGTTTAGTCGAGTGACCATGTGTTCACGTGACCCAAAATTAATGCATAAATTCGCCACTGGACGTGACACTGACAACTCGATAAGATGGACAACACATGACGTGCCACCTCATCACCAAACCCATTTACCCCGCTCTTCCCCTTTTTCTTCTACCACACCATCTCTTCCCCTTGCTCATCTTCAAAGGAAAGCTCCAGCATAAGGTGCTTGCCTTTTTCTGCTATCTACAGCTAACAGATCGAGGTCCTGCAGCATAGTTACAATCTATTAGTTAGATTCTTTTGTTCTTTTTGATCTTTCATGTGCAATTTCTCAAGTAAGATATTTCAAATGGAGAAATAAAAGACTGGATAATATAGCATTAAACTTATCTTGCATGTCAAAAAAGAGAAGAAGAGCTTCTTTATAGTATATGATTAAGAAAAGAAAATTTCATAAACTACTGAAAACTCCATAAATTCAGTTCATTTTGAAAGGAAAAAAAACCACCACCCAGTAGAAAAACATATCAGAGATGTCGAATTTAACTCTCAATTAATACCAGATTATAGTTCTTTAAGGAATATTGTCAAACACTTTGGCAAACACCTTGGCTGCACCAGCGCTCTTGTTTGTTTTCTCATTATTTTTGTTCCAGATGTTAATTTAATGTGGAAGAAGCGGAAGAGAGAGGTAATGGGTTGGGTGGTGAGATGACATGTCATGTGGTGTCCAACTCATCGAGTTGTCAGAGTGTCACGTTATATCTCATGTCCATCAAGGATAATTTTAAAAGGAGGAGGGGTATATTTAGACCCAAAATATAACAGAGGGGTATATTTGAACCCAAAGTATAACGGAAAGGGTATATTTGGACCCAAAGTATAACGAGGGATATATTTAACCCTTTTCTCATAGTACAGTGGTATATTTGACCCTTTTCCGTATAGTTTAAGAAAGAACAAAAATTATAAAACTGTACTTTAAAGTTATAAATATTTGTGTGGATATAAAACATTTTATTAAGAGGTAAAATAAGTAGTTTAAAGTTAAATTATTTTTAAATATAATAAAAGATATTTTTTTTAAGATAGACTAAAAATTAAAATACATCATATAAATTAAAACCACCAGAATAGACATTATCGGTGTTAGAATTTTTACATTCTCATTATATAGCAGATTATTCAACTTATTTTTCAAGTAACCTGTAATAAATTTTTAGATGAATTCCTAATGTATAATCTCTTTAATTTACACTGATCGTACAAAAGTTAGACTAAACTCTAAAGCAAGTACATCATATACTTAGCATCCGTTTGGCCATATATTTTAAGTTGAAACTTGGATATTTGAGCTTTTGAAGTTGTGATTTTTGAAACTTGAAGTTGTGTTTAGACATGTAGTTTATTTGAAAAAAAATTGAAGTTTTGTGAGTAAAAGTCCCAAAAGACTAGTTTTTGAAACTTGAAATTTTTTTGTAGACAAATTTTTAAAATTTGATCCGAAATCTATGACCAAACAGATATTTAAAAAAAAATCTTTAAGATTTGATCCAAAATCTATGACCAAACGCCAACTTAAAAACCATCAACTTTGAAGGAGAAATCTCGGATGCACCAACCCTTCCTCTCTCTTTCTCATTTCATCCTTATCCATTCTAACTACCCTTAATTTTAATTTTAACTCCTTGTTGACATGATTTATAGAAATAATAGATTCTTTACTTTCTTGCTTAAGAATTAAGATAACTCCTACTTGGATAGACTAGTAAGTAGTGTAGCGAACAATTATTAGGTGGTCAATGTATCCTCGTGGTACCACGTTCGTCTTTGAATGATATCCACTCGATATACCTATCAATGATCCTCTTAATTCCTTTGTTGCTCAAATAAAACTAAGAGGGACCCGATAATGGTTTAACTTGCAATAGCAAGTCATTTATCAGAAAAAATTACCAGTTACTCCGTTATTATTTTATACTCCCTCCGTTTCAATTTATATGAACCCATTTTGAAATGCACGCCCACATTTTAAGAAAAAGGAAGAGATTTTGAAACTGTGATTCAAAATAAAGCGGCTTGAAAATTTGTGTGGTATGTGAATCATTCATAAAGTGAATTTGTTTAGAATTAGGAAAGAGGTATTCATTTTGCTTAATTTAGCGACTAAAAAGGAAATAGGTTCGGAACAAAGGTGAAACAGAGGAAAAAAAAATAGCTATATTGTGTAATTATATTTTGTAATGACGGCCCACAGAACTTAAACCCAAAATTTCTAGATCAGTGCTTTTGGCTTTCCTTTTACTCTCCGTCCCAATTTGTTTGATATTTTTCCATTTTCGAGAGTCAAACTTTTTAATTTTGATCGTGTGTTTGAACATAGAATCTTTATATTTTTTGAAATAAAATTTGCGTATCTGAAACTAATTTGAACGTGTGTTTGAACATATAATCTTTAGATTTTTCGAACTATAAGTCACCATAATTAATAATTTAAAATATTCAAAAGACTTATGAAAATGTTACGGTCAAAAAATAGCTCATTCGACTTCCTCCCTCATCAACTATTGACTCTCGCTTTTTATTTACTCCCTCAACTGCATTTTACTTGCTCCTTGTTTGGCTTGGCACCTCCTTAAGAAAATATTACTTACTCTCTCTGTTTTAATTTATGTGAACATATTATTATTTGGGGAGTCTACGGTGGTACTTTGATCATGTTTTCCTTACATTTTTTCCAAATTTTTTTAATTATAAATTATCATGACTTATAGTACTTTTTATGTAGTTTCTAAATATATAAATTTTATTCTTACAAACTTGATAAATCTATGTCAAAATATACGGTCAAAGTTATAAGATTTGACCCGCGTATTCCGAAAAGGTTCACATAAATTGAAACGGATGGAGTATTATTTTGCTAGAGATTTATTTTATTAAATTATCCTTATTAATTAGTCTTGTCGTTCCAATTTAAGTATCTTACTTTATTTTTTTGTGTCTGTTCCAAAAATAGTGTTTCTTTCTATATTTAGTAAGTTGACAATTCGAACATTTTAGTACATTATACATATCTTTAATTTAGGACAACAAGATTCAAAAATCTCTCTTTATTTCTTAAACTCCGTGCTTAGTCAAACTAAGACACTTAACTTGAGACGAAGGAATTACTTTATATCGTACTTAATGATAAGAGCAATATTTGAAAGAAAAAAAAAAGATCCTTTTTATTTGTTAAAATAGATAATAAAAAGAAAAATCTATTTCTAATATATAGGCCAAATAAATAGAACGTATGGAGTATTCTCCTCTCAATATATATGGCACCTTTTGATTAAGTAAACACAAAAATTAAGTAGCAAGATAATAAATTTCTAATACTTACGAGCTGAATATCATTTCATAGTATTTGTGTGCTATAGAACTTTTAAATAATCAAAGCTAGGTAATTAGCTTTCTTGCTATCCAATTAACCTAGACAAATTTCACCAATCAAACAAAAAAGCCACGTCCTTTTCTATTTTCCACATTAATTTTCCTTTTCAAGCTAGGTAACAAAAGTTTTCCCCTTGGCTCGAGGTAGGATAGAATATTCCAAACAATTGAGTGATGGAATCTCCTCCCATACGACCGGGTCTATAAATAAAGTCAAGCCAAGTATACTCTCTAATTTCTTATTATAATCATACCCCTTTGGTATACTCTTCTCTTTAACTTTAGAGTAAGTCTACTAAATTAATTTCCTTTTCACTTATTAATTCACTCTCGATCTATCAACTTTCATTTTCTACATCAGCAAGCAATAGTGATAACAAGCTAAGAGAGGGTGACAGAAAGAAAGGCAATATGACTCACCAGCTAGATGATCTCTCAGTATTATATCCTGATATTTACACTCAACTGGTACCCCAACAAGGTTCATAGTGCAACTTCTATCTTTATATGTTACCAAGTATCAAAGCTACAAAATGGGTTGCAGTTTTTGGTAAAATTAACCCATTTTTTATTAATTCCTTCAACCCGCTTATGTTTAAAAAGATTCGATTATGACCTGTTTGTTAACTTATCAAACTGACGCATCAACTATTAGGGTCCAAACAAGTCAAAATATTGCAACCCCACGCGTCAAATTACAACCCATATATACCCATATATAAACAATTAAATTTAGAGATTATTAGGATTATCTAAATTGAAAAGAACATAAGTAAGAAAAATACATTATTTTACTTCTTTCTTTTCGGATAAATTTGATCATGTTGGAAAGTTGGATAGGCTGAATTATGACCCGTCATTTAACTTATCTTGACTCAAATGAACTTTGAATGGATTAGATCACAACCCGTTTTAAATTTAACACGTTTGACCCCTCAAGTTAGAGAGTCGATCTGTCCATTTGTTACCTCTACTTATAATGCTTTAACATGATGTTCCGCTCTTTCTTCAGGAGAGGCAAAACCACGAGGGAGAAGGAAGAAGGACAAAGGTGAAGCGAGCAATAGCCGAGTGAGGAAGAGGAAGCTTAGTGAAGAACAAGTTAAGCTTCTTAGAACAGAGTTTTGAACACGAGCACAAACTTGAGACCGAGAGAAAAGACAAGCTCGCTTCTGAGCTTGGCCTTGATCCTCAAAAAGTTGCAGTTTGGTTCCAGAACAGGAGGGCTAGATGGAATGAAGAACCAAAAACTCGAGGATGAATACTCTAAGTTAAAGTCTGAGAATGAGGCTACAATCGTTGAGAAATTTCGTCTTAAAACAGAGGCAATCAAGAGGTGTTTGATTAAATTGTCTTAAGAGCATTTTTTAGTTTATCAAAAGTCATAAGTCAATCATCACCAACCTATGACTTTTCCAGCTTATAAGTACTTGTAGTTTGAACAAGTATTTTTACTATCTTATCCTTAATATTTTTTGTAATTTCCAAAATTTATTTGCCATAACAAAATTTCTAACTTCCTCTTCACTTGTCCTTTTTCTTACACAAATACTTTAATTTATTTTATGTTTGGCAAAATTATAAGGAAATTTTAGTCATTCCTAACAAAAGAACAACTTATTAACGTTTTTTTATCAAGCACATCAACTGTTTATTAACAGTTTCAGTATTTCTATCTAAACACGTAACTACTTATTTATAAAATCAATTTCAACACTTAAAAATAATTTTCAATACTTAAAGCTTAGCAGCTATTTACAATCAGTTAATTCAAACGGGCTCTAAATCTATGCGGGAGGTGTTTTGTCTTTCTTATAAATTCTCTCTATTTTAATCTCCGTCGCTTTGACTAAATACAGGACTTTAGCGGAAAAAAACATTTGTTTTTAGGACGTATGATTTTAACTATGCTAAAACTATTAACATAATCAATTTTTAAAATGTGCTAATTCAAATTACACATTTTCCAACACAGATCTTGAAGATGAAAGAGCAATTGTGTGAAGCAAAAAAGCAAAACAAGGGCTATTATTGGAGAGTAATTGTGATGGGCAAAGCAATAGCCGAGTTAGTACTTCACTATCGCCTTTTCTTGGGGAGTTTGGAATGGAGGAAATATTAATGGATAATGTGTTCTTTGTTGCTGATGATCAAAACACTTATATAACTCTCTGGGATAATTAGAGTGTGTTTATAACCTATTTAATAACGACATTATCTGTGATTAAGTTTAATTAGATATAAACTCCAGCTAGTAGATAGTAACCCACCTAATGTATGACATCTTTCTTTTGCATTTGTTTGCTAGTTGCTAGTTAGTACACTAGTGTATCATGTACTAATAATGTTGGTATTTGGCTAAGTGTAATCTGTGTTGCTGCGACTACCTGGTGTCTCAACAATTACAAACTCTTTGTTGTATATATGTATGCATATTTAGTTGCGAATTCAATAACTAAACGACTATAAGTTCGGTGGTAAATTTAGAATTCATGAACTTCAAATCCTGACTACACCTTTAATTACATTTCCCGCGAACTTGCACAATTTTAGATTGGAGTTTAGATTATGCGCCTGCTCTCTCTATTGTTCAAAATAGATGAATTTTTTTCAACAAACAATGCTAATGGAAGAAATTTGATCGTTTAGCAATTAGCACTACATTTGATAAAAAAAATAATGTGGTAACACTCCGAAGTCCTAAAATGATTGTGAGTTGTTATGAATAATTCCTTCATGAAAATTTGATGGATTATGGATTAAATTTGATGCTTTCTACACTTCAAATTCCTGTTTGAGGAGGCTCTACCGTTGAACTTTAATTTCTTCAATTATCTCTTTCTTCTAGGAAACAAAAAACCTATTCTTAACGAAATATTCTCTCCGTTCATTTTTACTTGTCCACTTTTGACTATGCACATCCCTTAAGAAATAATAAATAAAGTGCATAATTTATTAATGTACTCATATTTATTGGTACATATTTTAGTTGGATTTGAAAAATGATTTGAAGTAATTATTTAATACTATGGGTAAAACAGGAAAAAAGAAATTATTTTGTCTTGATATGCTAAAAGTTACAAGTAAAAGTGAAAATGTATTTATAAAATACTGGACAAGTAAAAATGAATGAAGTGAGTAATCAAATTATTAGGAGACAAAATTGAATCATAACCCGAGTTCCAACTCTAATGATTTCCAGCTAAATTTTCTTTAAATGTTGAGTAGATGATACGTGGCGGAAGCACAATTTATACAACTGTCGTAGTTAGTTAGTCTGTAAATTAATTAGCTGTTAAACTGAGAGTGAGTTGGATTGTCCAGTTAATGCTGCTATACAGTAACGAATCGAATTTAATTGCGTATGGCATTTATATAATATTTAATAAATTGAATATTAAGAATACCAGACCAAAATATTTCAAAATCGTACTCCCCTTGTTCCAATTTATGTGGTACCTCTTATCAATTATTGTGACTTATTTTTTATATAGTTTCTAAATATATATAAATTTTATTTCAAAAAACTTAAAAATTTCATGCCCGATTCACGATCAAAATTAAACTGTTTGACTCTTAAAATTCAAATTGTGCCACATAAATTGAGACAGGGTGAGTACTAAATTAACTGATGAACACCCAGATTGAGGTAGTATTATACATCTATAGTAAATACTTATGTGTATTAGGTATTTATATCAAATTAATTCAATTTATTATTAGTAAGTACTCTCTCTGTATCAAATTATCTTTCGCGGTTACTAAATTAGTTATCTCAAATTATTAGTTGTTTTAGAAGTTCAAGACACAACTAATTATTTTTTCCCATTTTACCCTTCATTAATGGAGATGACACAAAAATAGAGTAAACATATAATAGATTATAACTTAGACATAAATAAGGGTAAAGTTAGTCAGATATCTCGCCTAATTAATACTCCCTCCGTTTCAATTTATGTGAATCTTTTCGGAGTATGAGGGTCAAACTTTATAACTTTGATCGCAAAATTTTGACATAGATTTTTCAAATTTGTGAAAACAAAATTTACATATTTAGAAACTACATAAAGAGTAATATAAGTCAAAGAACGGTAAAGAAAACGTGGTCAAAGAACCAACTCCTAGGCTTCCCAAATAATAATAGGTTCACGTAAATTGAAACAGATGGAGTATTTCTTAAGAGGCATGTAAAACAAAAAAGCGACAAATAATTTGAGATGAGGGAGTAATTTAACGAAAGTACTTTAATTAATCATTAATTAACATATATATCATGTATCCACTTTCCATTAGGCCCCGTTTGGACATGGTTTGAAACCTGATTTCAAACCATGTTTGGACATACAATTTGAATATTTTAAGTTGTATTTTCTCTTATAGACATAAAAACCCCACAAATTATGAAAACTATCAAAACATTCTCAATTCTTATACAATCTTACCAAATGAGCAAATCATAGTTTATAACAAAATTAGTACACTACTAGAAGGCTTTTCTAAAAAAATGCAACATCAATTAATCAAATTTTACTTCAATAAAATCGAAAATTTAACATGAATAGTAATGTAACTACTATTTAATATAATCTTCCCACATAAATTAAAGATTGGTAGACATACATAAACGTTAGTGGAAGTTAATAAAATTAGTAAATGATTGATGGGGGTAATTGTTAAAAATATTTACCAACTTATGGGTTTTTTTTTACAAAATATTAACTTATGAGTTAAATTTTGTATTTAAAAAAGCTGAAACCATGGTTTCAAACCCAAATCATGCTTTTTTGGATGATTTGGTTTCAAACCACGACTTAAAATTGTTGGCCAAACGCTGGTTTGAAACCATGGTTTCAAAATTGATGGCCAAATGCCTACTCAGTTTGATATAAATATTTATCTAGCCTCCAAGTAAATTTTTACCTTGTTTATCGAGCTTTTTTATATTTGAGAAAGGTAACCCCCAACAGTCTTTATCAGTACACGTGGCTAAAAGCGAGCACCTCTCTTCCCCCAGTAGCCCAGTACTAACGTACCAGATTATAACCGTATTTTCTTCTTTTATATTATACTACATACATATATAAATAAGATTTTCCCTCTTATTTCATCTCTTTCAAATACAACACCATTGCCCCATAAGAGTTCTGATTGCATTGTGGCTATTTCATTATTTTGCTTCATGATCATAAGAAATCAACTCTTTAATGGCCAGCTAGGACTAACATGGGGGGTGGATAATGTGTGTGAAGATATGTTGTGCACTTTTCTTTTAGAGCTTTTTTCATTTTTGGCCCAGAGGCTGAGTCAGAATTTGGGGTTTTGGGTTTTGGAATTTTAAGACAGGACACCGACCTCAAGCTAATGTATAACAACCAAGGGCGTCTCGATAAAATTAATGGCCTAAAACTAAATTTTAATCCGAGACCTTAAATATATACACATACATAAAAATAAAAATAAAAAATCTAGTCTTGCTTTTTTGTTTTTTTTTTATAATTGTTGCACTTACTTCACATGGTAACATTATTATTAATATTTACAATAGTGAGGATTAATTAAAGTTAATAAGATGTTAGTCATGTGTTTTAAATACATTACCTTAGATGTTGTTGTAAATACTTTATTTAATAATATGAAGATTTTGAGTAATTTATATAGTTCAAAGTTCTAAAATATTTCTCTTAAAAAGTAGATAGTTTTTTCCCTTCTTTTATTATATAAATTTTGTACTTCTTTTTACAATCTTTAATATTATCTAAGAAAAAATAAAATCATAAAATTCATTCGTAAAAATTTTGGGGCCTCAAAAGTTTGGGGAACTAAAGCAAAGGTTTTACTAGCTTCACCCTTGAGCTACCCTGATAACAACCATCAAACTAACGAACATGTATGAATATTTAATATATTTTGAAAATTTAATTTTGGGTTTGGCTCTGTGAAAGAAAACGATGAAAAAGGATGGTAACAGCAAGTATCGGGAGAATTCTGTTTGCTTTTTGCTTATTGATTTATCAATTTTATATTTTTTTTTAAAAAATATAAAGTGTTAAAGGAAATTATGTATAATATTATGTATGATAGCAAAAAGGGAAAAAGTTACCCCAAAGGAAAAGAACTTCACGAGTTCAATTTATAAGTTCTTCTAATTTTAAAAAGTGAATTAAAAGAGAATCTTGCTTATTATAACAAAAAAATGAAAAAATACAGGCACCGGTGGAGTTTCGAACCCACATCTCTGGAAAGAGAGAGCTTCTCTAGCCTCTGCATTACCACTGAACCGTCCGCTTATTTGTATATATGGGTTCGCAATTAATAATATTTACCTTTACTGTTTTTTATAGTAAAAATATAGGGTCTACGCAGAAGCTACTGGGTTCCCCCGAACCCCCCTTTAACACCGTAGCTCCGCCCCTGTTTTAGCCCATTGCCCAAAATTAATTACAAGCACTAACCAAAATATACAAAACCTATACACTGATTATGTATATCTTATGTATATTTTATGTATATTTATACTTAATAAACAAAACATATACAGTTATTGGCTATTATATTTTGGAGCAGTCCAAAAATGTAATTATCACGATCTTTTAGAAGGAACATGAATAGAGGTACTCATAGGGCTGCTAGTTTTTCTGGTATGTTTACTAGTTGGTGAGGTTTCTTGTTGTTTGTATCTGAAACTTGTGAACATTTTGGTTTATTGCTAATATGAATATGAATGACAGTTCGGTGATTCGATGAAGAAAAAAAGAAATCAACCTTTGCTGACTAATTTATGCGATAATCTGAGAACAATAATAGAAAAGAAAAGAAGAGCTTGGGAATTGTACAAACTGAAAGAAATGTCTGGTGCTTATAGGAGAATATAAGAAATAGGGAAGAAATATGGTACTGGCAATTTAGATTAGTGCTTCTGAGGGAAAATTCTCTATCATAGACTTTAGATTAACTTTTCTTACTTTAATTGAGCATCAACTCGATTGTGTTGGAGAGAAATTGACATGTTGGAGGGATCTTACTCCATTGTTTCCTTCATTTTCTCATTAGCAGAAAAATCGAGCGTGTGTGAGCTTTGCAAAGGTATATCCAATCCTAAACTTAAATAAAAGAAGTGAGTTGTGGTAGGTTAACGTCAGCTTATAAACATATACCCATTTGCAACTGATATGAGGTCAAAGTGTAGTTGGTTGATGTTTCATTAAAAAAAAGGTTATAATGTGACTCTAACGAAGAATTAATACTCGAGAGTGGACCGTCTTCTCTAGCCCTATACAATCACGCTTCTTTTTTTTTTGCGCGGAGTGCCCTTCTTTTGGGCTGGTCTTTATATTTTGCCCCTCATTTATCGCTTTCTTTTTAATTTTTTGCTCCTGCCGCCTGTTTAATGAAAGTTTTTTTGACGAAATTACCCTTACCCCATTAAAACCCTTTCTTATTCGTCATTTGCCCTTTTCTTTTCTTTTTTTGCTTCTTCGTTCCTCCTATGTTTTGTGTCTGTTTTATCTGTTCTAAAATTTAGGTACGAATTTGGATCTTTTGCTCGTTTCAATATTTGTTTTTATGTTAAATTGTTGTTTGTTGAATTGATATCTTTGTCTTCGTCGTTTTTTATATTTAATTGATCCTTTTTTATTTAAAATTATAGTATTTTGTTAAAGTGTACAGATATTTTTTGAACTTTAGTTTCGTTCCCCATGTTATATTTTGGTTTTTTGAATGTCGTATTATGAATGTCGTAATATGTTTTAGTTGATTTTGATATGCGTTTTGGTTTTCTCTTTGTTGAATCTTTGAAGTTTTGCTTGTGAACAGCTGTTTTATGTTGTTGCTGTTGTTTTTGTTTAATAATCTGGTTTTTGTGAAGAATGTGTTTGTGTGAGGCGGCATATGCCTGTTCCGGCAGAATTTTTGTTTTTTGAAACTGAATTTATGCCTATTCCGGCATAATTTCGTGATTTAAGTTAGTTTGTATGTGTTTTGATTTTTTGGTGTTTTTTTTTTTTTGTTAATAATGTTGGTTTTTATGAAAGTTTATATGTTTTCCTGATTATAGGGAAAAAAATTGCCATTTTTTGAAGTTTGGTGGTAATATTTTGTATGAATGAAGTTATTTTGTATGTATTTTGGTTTTCAATGTGTTGAATATGTTTATTTTTGCCTGTGTGAACATTAGTTTAAGATTTTTGGTGTTTTTTTTTGTTTAGTAACCTGTGTTTTCATGAAGACTGTGTTTGTCTGAGGCAAAATATATGCCGGGTCCGGCAGAGTTCTTGGTTTTTGGCGAAGTTATCTTTTCCAACATAAAGTTATGCATGTTCCGGCATAACTTCATGAATTAAGTTAATTTATGTGTGTCTTGGTTTTTTGGTGTTGTCTTGTTAATAATTTTGGTTTTTATGTAATCTTATGTGTTTTTGGTGTTGTTTTGTTAATAATGTTGGCCTTTTATGCAATCTTATGTGTTTTGGTTCTTTCTTCTATTATGCAGGTATTTGTGTACCAGTCTAGGGGCTGATTTTGTAGTATGGTATATGTTAATTATTTTCATTCTCATTTTTGGTTTATTCTTATGTAAATTCTTGGTTTAAGTAGACATTAATTTTTCTTTTATAGGAGGAACATCCCTTGGTTAAGTTTGAACACTTGGGTTGAAGGAGGTGGCATGTGGAGTGGTGATTTTCATTTTCGGAGTTTGATTTTGTCCTTTTTGAGTGTCTCTCAATTGGACTTGTTGAAAAAGGGTGTGTTTGGACAGTTTATGAATTTGGTTGATGTCCACCTGAGCGATAGTATTTTCCATTGCTTGATCTTATCGCAATTTTCATCTAGTAATGATAGTGCGTTAAAGTTTAAGATATTTGATCGCTGTGTGTATTTGATTAAGTCTTTCCGTCTTATTACTGGTTTGGATTCTTGTGTTGGCGATTTTAGTGTTGTGTCTAGCAGACCAAATAGATTGTTGAGACTTTACTTTCCAAATCAGGATAGAATAAGGTTGTGTGATCTCAAGAGTTTCTTACAGATCAAGTCAAGTAATCGTACTGGTGGTTTTTGGGAAAGATCTAGTGATCCTGTTAGACTTGCTGAGGTCTATATAATGGAGAGGGTTTTGTTGGGTCGTAATGAGAAATGTGTTGTTAAAGGTCATCTAATGAAGATAATTGATGATGACAGTCTTCGAGTGTCTTATCCTTGGGGTTCTCTTAGTTTTAATTGGTTGGTACAATCGATTCATGGTTGGGTGAAGACTTTCAAGAGCATGCCATCTACACGTTATATGATTAGTGGCTTCCCTTACGCTTTAAATTGTGGTTGTTGGAGGTTTTCCCTATCTTTTGAGGGTTTTCAAGTTTTCATGGTTTGAAGTCTCTCGTATGTTGTCTTGGGGTCCTTCAAAGCAAGTTGATTATAAAGTTATTACGGATAATTTCTTCCATCTTTGAAAAAGTATGTGTTTCCCTTTTGTTGATGCTTCTTTTTCTTGGTTCTTTTTCCCTCTTGTTATTTTTTGTGTTTTTATCTAATTGATGTGTTTATATTGTGTTATAGAGATTCAAGAAATTTATTGTCCATGCTGTCAAGAGATGCTGGATTATCCAGTTGCACTTAAATTTCCTGATGATTCAGGCCCTTGTTCTTCCCGTGCGGTTTTGCCATCTCAAGTTACTTCTCAGATAGTTGATGTAAGTTGTACTTTGCCTTTTGTGTTTTTGGTTGTTTAACTGAATTCTGAGTTAGAGGCCTTATGGTAGAGTATTTTAGTAGGAGACATTTTTGTAGTCTTTTCTGTTTTGGTTATGGAAATGAAAGTTTATGCCCTCGAGGCATACTTTTTGGTTTTGCAAACGTAGAATCTGCCCCTTCCGGCATACATTTCTCTTTTCATATTTCAATTCTGCCCCTATCGGTATACTGTTCTCATTTTGAGACTTATTTTGGTAGGCAACACATATTGCAGTCTTCTCTGTTTTGGTTTTGGAAATGAAAGTTTATGCCCCTTGAGGCATATTTTTTGGTTTTGCAAACTTAAAATCTGCCCCTTCCGGCATACATTTCTCCTTTCATATTTGAATTCTGAACCTACCGGCAAACTGTTCTCATTTTCAGACATCAGTTCTGCCGGGTCCGGCATACTTGTTCAACATTAATTTAATGGCATCAAAAGTAATGTGTTGTTTTATTGATCTGTTATACAGGGTGTTTTGTCTAGTGTGAAGAAGCAACTTGATGATGAAAGATCTACAATTGTCAATCAAGTAAAGGTATGGCTTTTTATTTTTTTATTTTTGAGTTTGTTAATATGATATGTATACTTTGCATGCTGCATTCGTTGTTTTTGTTTATTCTCATTTTCTTTACTTCTTTGTTTTAATTTTTTTTTTTCGTTGTTTTGTAGTCTTTGTGTCACGACCCGCCTAGTGGGCCATGACGGGCACCCGGAGCTAACTACCGAGCACCACACCTCATACTACTATCGCCTTAATCTGTACACATACAAACTCCATAAAACATGTACACACGTATATACACATAAGCCCTCGCGGCAGCAAAAGAGTAATATACAAAATATACATCAAGGGTCACATAACTTCTGCTACCCACATACGAGTATCTACGAGCCTCTAGCTGAAATACTGAAGTCAAGAAGATGGGACAGGACCCCACCATATCCAAGTATATACACAAAAGAATATATCAGAAACGGCACCTCCAGTCTATGGAAGTGCTGATCGGGCTCCTAGGAAGCTGGGTCGTCTCCCTGTCTACCTGTGGGCATGAGCACAGCATCCAAAAAAGAAAAAGGATGTCAGTACGAACAATGTACTGAGTATGTAAGGCATGCATCATAAAATAACAAGGGAACAAGAAGATAAAATAAAGATAAGGAGCTAACCGGTGACTGCATGCCTCTTAAGGCGGAGTCATGCATGCATACTTGTAAAAAATATCATCATATCATTTATTGCTGCGGAACGTGCAGCCTGATCCATATATCATCATATATCAATATATATTGCCGTGAAACGAACGGCCCGATCCATTACCCATATAGCCCGCGTCCGGGCATCCCACGTCCGGGATGGTATCATAAGATACCAGCTGATCAGGTGGCTATGCATCTATAGCGCCTCACCTTTCCCCATGTCCCCTATATACATATACCTATGATATACACATATATAATATACGTAGCATGCATGAGAGCCCAAATAAAAGTGCGCTTTATCGGAGTGACGTAAGGTCGTAAACCTCCGAGTACATTATGGCGTCATCATCATCGTTAGGTCTCACTCAATGGCTCCATGACATAAACTGAGGCCATATGTTATATAGCACACTCAGACACAAGCTGAGGCCATATATTATATAGCACGCTCAGTCACGTCATAAAATCATTTAGAACCTTAGGCTTGAAATCTCTAGGATTGGAGTCATTGTAAGATTCTTCAGAAACTATAGACTTCTGGCATTTCTAGGAGTAAAAATATTATGGATGTCATATATGGAATCAAAACACAGGAATCATGCCTTTGAAAGAAAGGGGATAGCCTTACATACCTTTGTACCTCCTTAATGATGTCGACTAAGAGCTCTCCTTCCGGCTTACAATTCTACATACAAAGGGGTTCGTACGAAGGTTAGATTGTTGAAGGTATACTTAAGCCTGAACTAAAGCGAATAAGGCTAACGAAAATTGGGCAGCATTTCGTTTGTTTCAACAACTTTCCCTCAAATAATAAAACAGCTCCCAAACATCGCAACGAGACTCATGATATCATAATACGTAAATTTCCTCAAGTTAAACATTATTCAACTTCCAAATTTATTTCCGAGATCCTCCATGACCATAACTATAATACAGCTTCATGTATACCGTTCACATAATACTTCCTCAACATCATTAGCACCTTTCATAATAAGATTATACTCATATTACACCATGAACCATAACTCAAACGACTTTTCAACCCAACATACCATTATTTGCATATTCGAGTTCGTATTCCATATTTGCTCCTACTTCAAGTTCTTCAACTACTCAACGTTATTACTAACATAAAACAATTGTATAACTCACCTTTGGTCATGTAGAGATGATCTTTTGAATGCAAGTACTCCACCTGAGAAGAACTTAACTTCAATACCAAAGAGATTCTCAACTTGTATCAACCCTAGGGAGCATCCACACCTTTGATTCTACCAACTTTGGATGTTTGATCTTTGATTTCCCTTCTTGGATATGTGTTAATGTGATATGGAGAAAGTTCTAGAGGTTTATAGAGTATTTGAGAAGTGGGAAATGAGAAAAAGAAGGAAAAACCGTGCATATATAAAAATAAAGTTCGGACCGACTCCGAAACCTACGGTTCACTATACGGACCGTACAATTTATACGGTCCGTATATCGGACCGTATGTTTCCTCGTAAAACCACCCTTGGCACTGAAGGGTTCTACGGTCGTATACGGGCCGTGTAAAATATACGGGTCCGTATATATGACCGTATAATCCCCAATTTTTTTCGAATTCGTTCTCGTCGCTTCGTTTGGTCTCGAATCCTTGGGGAACCTTCTTGGTACTTGTGTAACACATCCTTAATGATCTAACGGGAATTATAACTCATCCTCAAGATCTTACTAAATATTCATTAGTTCGACACCCATGAAATCCTCCCAACCATAACTTATACTCCGTCTTTTCGACGAACCTAGTTTACTTTGAAGTCCTATGATTTAAAAATCTTATCGTGTATACATTAAGGCTGCCAATCACCCTCTTGTAGTCGTGAAGGTCTCGTGTTCGACTTAACTAACGTTAGTCTATTCACGACACAACGACATGAAATTGCCGAGGTGTAACACTTTAGATAGCCGTTTCGAAGAATTGGATAAAAATTTTGTTGGTGCGATTAATGCTGTGGATAGCTTAGTTTGTGTACATGATGAAACAAAGTCATGTGCAGTAGTTTCTGAAAGTGCTAAAAGAACTTGTTTAGAAAGTAGACTTAACAGTTTGGAAAGTAAATTTGATTATGTGATGCATTGTGTTGAAAGTTTAGTTCGACTGCATAGCGAAAACAAATCTTGTAAAGCTTGTGCATCTGATAAAAGACAACCTGATTTGGGTTATTCGGTGAATGATGAGGTGAAGTTAGATGCATCTTGGAAAGATTTGCGGAATGTATGGAGAATATGCGTTGTAAAGCGAAGGTCTACAAAAATGAGACCTCTCCCATGCTCGATATGCTAATGATGTTGTTTATTTAACTTCATCAAGTCAAGCTGTTCGATAAAACTCAAACTCCTTCTCGGTTGAAAAGGAATTTGTGAAAGAAAATGAAGAGCAACCAAAAATAAGCACTTAAAGAAATTGTCAATTAATAATGCTTTTCAATCACGGAGATTATGTGTTTTCTTCTAATGAAGCATCTGACAAATGTAAATGAAGTAGCAACCGCTCGTTGAAGATAGTAGAAAACGTTCGAGATGCGAAGATGGAAACAAGGAAGATGATGGTTATCCTAATTGGTATTTGCTTACACCGAGCAAGACTAGGTTGAGAAATGGTTGAGTTAACTGCCGTTGAAGATATATCTTAATGCTGAGAAGAGTTAGGAAAGTGAATTGATTTTTTTGTTGTTATTTACGGTAAGTGTTATGCTATTATGTTTCCCCACTTTTCGAATGATGTATATGTAAATTGGTCTTTCATTTTCGTACATATAATGAAGTTTTACTTTTCAAGCTGTGCTCTATTGTGAAGTACGCTTTAACCGGCATACTTTTGCCATTTTTGTGAAACAGAGATGTTACGCCCTTCCCGTACTTCTAAGATGGAAGTAACTGTTTTTCCTAAAAATAAAAAATATAATTAAACTCTTGTTCCAAAACATCTCGAATAAGTGCGACAGTTAGTTCCAATTAATGTATTAATTGTTTTGTTTTTAAAAAAAATAAAAATGGAAAGAAAAGCTGAATTTTTTTTTGTATTTTTGTCAATAGTTGCGCTTGATTTTCTCGATTTAAATTTGAGTGAAGTTTGTTTTAGTTTTAAAAAAGCACATAAACTTGCGTATCCTCGTCAATTGAAATCCAAGAGCTTAATATGCAAAAGTCAAGCCAAATAAGCTTGCGCGCCTCAGCGTAAGTTTGCCCAGATTGAAACGAAGTTCGCATTCGGCATACTTAAATTCGTAGTAATAGTTTTTTTTTCGCTAGAAATAAAAAA
This sequence comes from Lycium ferocissimum, assembly GCF_029784015.1. Taxonomy (NCBI): domain Eukaryota; kingdom Viridiplantae; phylum Streptophyta; class Magnoliopsida; order Solanales; family Solanaceae; genus Lycium; species Lycium ferocissimum. Next base: position 30,962,407 of record NC_081343.1, on the reverse strand, counting down.
GATAATGAAAAAGTGACTCTTATTCCAATATCTTTAATAGG
>NC_081343.1:30943640-30962266 GCF_029784015.1 Lycium ferocissimum | reverse complement strand
TCACTTTTCTAGAAATTTCCAAGGTCACAAAAGATGAATTCTTCCTTGTCATCTTTGCCCACATGTATATATTTAGCCTTCACAAATATAAAATGAACACATGTGCCATTCCAAGGCTTGAAAATATTGGCCAACCATAGGTGGGTCCTACTCCAACATGTCATGAACTAAAATTTCCAAATTCCAAGTTTACCCTTAATGCTCCATTCCAACAAAAGATGAATATGCGACTCATGCATTAAAACAAAATCGAAGATTACAAATCTCCACCTCACCTTCCAAAATTGTCTTGCCCTCAACTTTTCACGACTAGCTCGGAATGTCTCAACGTGCGAAATGCAGGATATAACATGAGGGCCGCTTGAACTGGACACTCCTTCTCTGCCTCTACCATGACCTGCTGGTGCCCGCGAACCTTAACCCAAAGGGCGTACGGACGATGAAGAACCAGCTGTTGGTCGTGTGCGCTGAACCTTATCCCTGCCATTCTTCAATGAACAATCACGCATCATATGCCCAGTCTGACCACATGCATAACAAGCGTCTGAACCTAGGCGGCACTGTCCCGAATATGGCTGACCATATTGATTGTACCGTGGTAAGGGCGGTCTCATCTGGTTGGAATCACCTCGATACTGGGAACCCGAAACTCTAGATCTCGAACCCGATCCAGAATAAATAGGGCGATTAAATCTCTTGTCCGCAAATCGAAAAGGTGCACTAGCTGCGGATTGACCTGAATACTTGAATATTGCTGCCTCTGCCCTCCTTTATACTCACTAACAGCATCGAAAGATCTGGCCCTCTTACTATGCCCTCTATCAGAATCACGCTCACCCCTTTGCGACTGCTGCTGTTCTTCTAAACTTTTGCCATAGGCCTGAATACGAGCAATATCCATCCCACCCTGAAGTGAGGCCGTCAAGCATTCCTTAATCAAATATGGCCCCAAACTACTCACGAACTGGTGTACACGGTCCCCCATATCAGCTACCATAGCTGGAGCATACCCTGTGAAAGAATTAAAGTGGAGACTGTAATCGCGAGCACTTATATTCCCTTACCTGAGATTCAAGAACTTGTCAGCTCGGGTCTGTCGAACCTCCGGTGGCAAATAATGTCGGAGGAAGGCATCCACAAACTCTTGCCATACCGGGGGAGGTGCATTTACCCCTCTTAAAGACATCCAAGTGTTATACCAATGGACGGCCACATCCTGCAATCTATAAGAAGCCAATTCTACTGACTCTGTATAAGAAGCATTTATGATTCACAGTGTCCTCAGCATCTCATCTATAAAACCCTGCGGGTCTTCATCCGATTTTGACCAGTAGAATTCTGGAGGATTCAAGCTAATAAAATTACAAGGTTTTGCACTAACTGCTCTATCACCATGACCCGTACCCTGGCGCTGAGCCTGAACGACAACTAACTGGGTCAGCAATTGAATAGCCTCTCTCACCTCCTGACCGGAGGTATCTGATGGAGGAACTGGAGGTATTGGAGCTGGAGCTAAGGCCCTTTCGTACTCCTTTGAAATGGGTTGAGTAGGAGAGGTCCGAGATGGAACCTCATTATGAGACTCACCCTCTTCTGTCTCTGTCGGTGGCTCCCGTTCAATCCTTCTTCCGGCCACCGTTTTGCCTTTTCGGGTCACTGTAGCTTTCCTGTTCACAGGCATCGCTGAAGTCATAACACATGATTAGGAAAAAAGGGATCCTGATAACATAGCTTTATCGCACGGTCTAAGATAAGAAAGAAAGGTCAATCATTCCTAAATACCCTGCAGCCGCCTGTTTATAAGTGTGGCGCGCTGCACACCCATAAACAAGACTCTACGGGACATGGCTCATAGACATACCCTAAGACGAACCGCTATGATACCACTTTAGTCACGACCCAACCGAAGGACCATGACGGACACTGAGAGCTAACCTACTGAGCACCTCTAAACATACATCTCATAATCAATTTTGGATGGACCACAAGATTAGCTCATAGATATCATAATCAGTAATGACATATATATCATAAGATGACGGTACATCTCTAGATAGGCGACAACTATGCCCATCATTACAAGCTGACAAGGCTACCATAATATTATACAACAATATGAACTAATAAGGTCGTGGAACATCTAGTTACATACATCTGTCTACGGGCCTCTACATAGAATAAAGGAATCCATAAAGACGGGGCAGGACTCCGCCATGCCCAAATATATACACGAAGAGTAATACGAATAAAAAGCAGCTCCAGATCAAATAGAGCGCTCCTGAAACTCCACTGATGAAGCACCTAAGGATTAGATCCGTCTACCTCTCTACCTGCGGGCACGAAGGCAGCGCCTACAATAAAGGATGTCAGTACGAACAATGTACTGAGTATGCAAGGCTTGAATAATAACATAACACGAGATATGGAACATAACATGAGATAAAGCGATAACATGTACATCGGATTGCCTCTCTACAAGCGTATACCATGCATGCTTAGCTTTTTAAAGAAAACATTTTTCATACATGCATAACATAATAGTGCTGCGAAACGTGCAGCCCGATCCATAATTATACTATGCAGCCCGATCCATAACCATATATCCCGCGTCCAGGCATCCCGCGTTCGAGATGATATCATAGTATACCAACTGATCAGGTGGTTATGCGTATACAACGCCTTGCCTTTTTCCCATATCCCATATATACATATATAATATAAGTAGCATGCATGAGATCGCAAATAAAAGTTACCACTTTATCGGAGTGATGTAAGGTCTAACCTCCGATTTATATTATGGAACAATCATCATCGTTATATCTCACCTTTAAGGAACAATTATCATAAGGTGAGATCACCAACAATGAATAAAATCAAGTAAATCATGAAATAAGCCCAATAATCTCATAACAGTATCAAAACCATAAGCTTTGGATTATCAAGAAATGGAATCATCATCACCATCATTACCACCACAGAAAACATCTATCTTTAGTACCATAAGAACTTTGAGTGTCATGAACTTCTAGCTTTTTGGGAATAAGGATATTATGGAAAACATGTATGGGTTCAAACTACCTCGAACTTGCTCGAAAACAAGTAAAACTTAGAGTTAAAGAGCATTAGATGTGCCAAAATCCCGGCACATCAACACCCCCAACTTAAAGTCTTTGCTTGTCCTCAAGCAAGTCAACTAACAGACTCAATCTACAAATGTCTCGATATCACAAAGTAAAGCTGTCTACAGTGGTTGTGGCAATTTTCTTCTGGCATATCAAATGTATCCCAATGACTCTCCCCCCAATAAAGACAAAACCAAACAAAGACTCGTTGCAACTAATCATGAGGCTTCAATTTATGACATCTAGTTATCACAGAAACCATAGTGCACACGAACTGCTCTCACGGGAAACCAAATACTTAACAAATCCTAATGCCCTCACAAAGACCAAAGAATGTCCCAACATATATGTACACACAGAACGAGATAAAAGACAAAGGAGAAGAGAAACACTCACACTCACAAAGAAATTCTCCAGCTATGCATGCAAATACCATAAGCTTGCCCTTATTTTCAGCACCCTCAACTTGGACAGTTCGGCTGTGATCATACTAGGACTTTTTCAAGGTTGTAATGCAGGCTTGGGGATAGGTAGGATAGATATTTGGGCAACTGTGACTCACCCTCCTTGAACACTACATCTTATTCTTCTCTTTTACCCTTTTTCGCCTTTTGTTTTCTTCCCTTCTTTCTTTTTGTTGCCTCGGTGTGATTTTATTGTGATTCTACATCTCTACACATTTTTCTCTTCCTTTTTTTTTCATTGGTTGCTATTTTTTTTTTTACACTTACAACACCGCCGTCTTTTAACTAGGCACTTTTCTTGATCCCACTTTAGGCTTATGCCTCATATTCCCCTTAGTCCACCTATCACCCCCAACTTAGGGCGCAAAAAGAGATGGATATTAAGAACGGGTATCGGCTGGTTACGGTTAATCAAAGACAGGTTTTCAGGCTCAAAAGGGCTAACAAGGGATATTAATCTATGGGTAGGCTTATATTCAAGCTAAACAAGGGTTTCCTAACATAAACAAAGCCAAAGATCATTTCACAGCTTCACTTATCTTCAGAATGCAGGCACGACTAACCAGGCAAGTTCTAGATCACACGCAAAACTAGAGAATATATCTACAAAACCTCACAACACATGGCATCAGAATTGTCAACACACTAGTCTCCCCGCTAAATTCCGCGCACAAGGTAACCCAATAATCTAAATGTCACACGAGGAAGGATGCATGTCAATTAAACAACCAAGTCTTTTTTTTTTTTCAAAAATTCGGAGGGGAGCACTTTTTCTCAAAATCAAAATATGACAGCCCTAAGTTAATCGAACCACCACCACATAAGTCAACAATACTTTACTTTATCTAAACACGACCTAAACATTCCAGGTTCAACATGAAATAAACCCCTCAGGAAAAGAACCATGGCAAAGAAAAGCCGAGGGGGTGATAAACACATATATGATACATCAAATACTCCCACCCCCAACTGAAAATATCTGCAATGTCCGTAATGTAGAAAAAGTAATACCAGGGAGTAAGAATACCTGTGGCGCCCTAGGCGCGCTGGCCGTCAATCTGCGACTCATCGTCCGGCGAGGCATCGGTGGTGCAACCGTACCAACAGCCGGCTCTCCGTCGTAGCATCGAAGCGCATCGGTGGTGCCCGTAGCACCGGCACTAGAATAGGAAGGGGTGGTGGCAATGTCTCACCACTGGGAGCACTGCTTGAGGTGGTTCCTCTAGACCAAAACTTGACGTTCTCCACAAGCGATCTCTGAATGGCCTCTGCCACTCGCTCCTCTATACTCAGACCCCTAGGGCGAGTGCTCTCTCACACCTTCTCCTCATCACGGGCCGCTCTCTTCCTCTTTCCCTGACCACCTGCTGCGGTAGGCGCAACTAACTGCACCACTGGGAGGTCCTCCTCAATATCCTTTACAATAAACGGTGATACTGCTACTAGGCTCGGATCACGGGTCTTCAATAGTGCAACATCAGCCTTAAGCTCCTCTAACTCTGCCCTCAAAGCATATGTGGAAGTGTTCGGGCGGGCCATCTCCAATGCAGTCAATCCCAACTCAAATCCATCCAGCCGAGCGGACAAAGGTAGTCCTCACAGAGTCTAATGCCTCCTTCACTCTCGTCCTCACATAATCATCAAGCTGGTTTACTATAATCTTTGACTGTTGGTCCGCTGTAGCCGCCTATTTTGCATATTTCCTAAAGTTGTCCATTGAGAAGGCATATGGATCAACTCTAGCACTCGGGCCGCGCGCCCGACCCACCGGGCCGCGGGACTCGAACTACCGAGGCGGCGGAGCCGAAGTCCGTGGGTCGTAATAGCAGCCCGAGTCTTAACTAATCATCACCAACATCACCGGAGTCTGAATCTCGCAAATGACAAGCCTCAGACAATCTCAATAGGGGCGGGCGGGTAACTCCAGTGTAGAGTCACGCGTGGCCCCGGAATGAATTAACTCCTGCGGTAGGGCTACCCCTCCAAGTGCCACTGGGAACCCATCCGCTTCCCCTTGGCTTTCCTCAACGGCCTCATTCTTGCTCTTTTCTATCGAATAAACCGACGAAGCTATAATTCGGTGGTCGATATCATCTATAAATCGCACCTGTGACCTCCGAACAAGCTCTGTAATCAGGCATGGAAGTATCAGGAAAGTGTTGGGCTGGGAAGCCCTCAACTATATCTCCATACTAGCTAATGTCCTGACATCAATTGGGTATCTGGACATCAATGCGGCTACAATAACCTACCTATCAACCGTAAGAGCATTATCAGCCTGAGTGGGGAGAAGTCCCAGCTGCACCACGCTCCACCAAAACTTACCCTCTAGAGTCAACCACTGCTTCTTTATCCGATTCTTTAAATTAGTACACTCGGCTCTTTTGGTCGGGCAACCCACCACTATAGATACCCAGTCCCTGACGGACTGTTCCTTGCACCTCCGTAACTTATCTTCAAGCTCAATCGTTATCCGCCCTCGGAAGCGCGTAGTTATCACCGAAATATACTCTGTTGATAGCCTGGGCAGATATATAAACACTCACCCCTCTAATCTCAACCTCACTCCGCGATGGTAGCTCCTTCAACTTCCGGCGCCTCTTTCTGACTTTCTTGATAAATGCCCCCATAATGCGGCATATATCTCACAAACCAAAACAGGGCAATAGTCCCCAGGCGGCTCCTGTATGAACTCTAACTGATAGTGACGAATAAGCTCTCTGGCTCTGGGTAAGATCTCGAGCCCCTCAAAACTGATTTTCCGCCCTTCATTTATGGTTCGTTTCTCATGTTGGGTGTCGTCAGCTTTTAACTCAATGTCGTACTCATACAGCTCTCTGGCACCCTCAACAGTAAAGCGATCCAAGCGATCATCAACCCTCTTCCTTCTAAGTTCCCGAGCCCTAGCTGCCTCAGCATCAGTATCAGTATCAGCCTCATCATCACCAGGCTGTGAGCTCTGACGGGTCTGGGATCTAGAATGTGCCTGAGAGGACTGTGCTCGTGCGGCAGGTGAGGCATCTCCAGATGCAGCCTCTGATCCCTCCTCCTCGGATCCATCACCGGACCCGAATGTAGATGATTCCTCCTCGTTAAACTGGGAGGAACTGGGAGGTGTAGGAGCCGGTACTGTGACCTGCCTGTTCCACGGGGGAGGAGCAGCCCTGGTTTTCTTCACGGGTATAACCTCGGGCTCATCATCCGACCCCTCATCTCTAAGTGTGGGTTGGCCACTGGGCCTCCTTCGACCCGTTGCTCTTTGTGTTTGCTTCGACCCACACTCTCGGGTGGTTGTCAACTTGGGTGGCGCCATACCTATATCTAGCAAAAATCACAATCTAGTCAATCCGTACAAGTGAAATCTAAACATTTAGTTTCAAAAATAATTTTTTGCTTCAGTTCTCTGATGTCTCATTTTGCAGACCGTCGATGTGCTTTGACGAGCCGTCGAACCTGTCGATGGACCGTCGATTTGCTTTGACGAGCCGTCGAACCTGTCGACGGACCGTCAAACAGCTCGACGGGACCGTCTTTGTACAAAGACAGTTCGTCAACCTGTCGACGGTACCGTTGACATGTTTACAGCCCTGCAGCAACAACCAACAGTCAATAGACCTCAAACATTTGTTTCGGCTTTGCATTTTCCATTTCAATCAATCAGAGAACCAAGTTTTCATTATTAGGCACATTTGCGATTTTGGGGTTTCCGGGTTACTCAGAATTCACCCTAATTTTTGACTTTAGGCAATTATCCGATTTTTTTTTTGTGGGTATAACGATATTAAACCAAGGTTTTTAATCGAAATACCCTCTGACCTGTTGGAGTTACTCAGACTTCCCTCCTTAAGCATCAAGTTTCAACATAGAATTGGATTTTCCTTTTTGGACCATTGGCGGGCATAATGAACCAACAAGTTGATCAAAATGCCCGCCGACTCAATGGGGGCACGATGTCTCGTCCCCACGAGTCCATTTAACAGCAATCATACCAAATTCCCTTCCCCCATCCACAATTTCACACTTTTGCCAAGTCAAACATAGATTCCATTCAACAAATACAAACCCTAAGTCATGATTTCTACCCTTAGTATTCAACATCACAGATATCACCCCATTCTAGTTAACAACACACCCAACTCATTTCGATACCATCAAATAGAGGCTAGGTCCCAAAATCCAATTCTAGAATTAATTTAGGAACCCTAGGCATCTCTTTTAGAAATTTTCGAACAAATACCAACAATAAAATCAAGTAAAGGCCGAAATTCATGCACATACCGAATATAGAAAGAGACTTTGAAGAAAACTTGACTCAAAATTTAGGAAAACACAGAGAAAGACCGAGCACTTAGGGCAGTCCCAATAAAAATCAGTGGGTATTGTTGTTTTAGGGTTTCTCAGTGTAGTGGGTGCTGATTTAATGGAGAAATTTATGGGAGTTATGGAGGGAAGTTAGGAATTTAAAGTTGGAGGAATATGGTAGCTGTTCGTATATAGAAAACCTTGCCCGTTATTTTGTCTTAAAAAAAAAAACCACTGTTGGCCCCTTTTTTTTTCGAAGTTTATGGACGAGTCGTCGACATGTCGACGGCTCGTCAAAGCGTAAAGATGACACGAAAATTAAAGAAAAGAGCTTACCTGTTGACGAGCAATTCGACGGCGTCGTCGAACATGTCGACGGTCCGTCGACATGCTCGTCGATTTACTTACCTGCAGATGAGCAGATTCTAATCCTCAGAAGTTCAGCTCTGCATACCGTCATTGTACATTGACGGTCCGTCGACATGTCGACGGCCCGTCTTTGTGCTCTGGTGTACTTTTGCTGGTTTTTTCGAGTTTCAGTTCCTGCACTCTCGACACCTGTAAAAAATAAAAATCTAAAACCTACAAAAACAAAATTACAGAATTTTAAACTTGGGTTGCCTCCCAAGAAGCGCTAAATTTACAGTCGCAGCATGACGGTGTTATCCGTTTACTCTTGGGCGAGACTCGCCGCTTCAGCATTCGTCCCAAGGTGCTTCAACCGATATCGGTCCACAACTCTATCTCCGTCAATCGCACCATAGTAGTGCTTCACCCTCTGCCCATTCACCTTAAATGTCCGAGTTCCATCTTCGGACTTCAATTCAATAGCTCCATGGGGTGAGACACTTACCACTTCAAAGGGACCTGACCACCGTGATTTCAATTTGCCCGGAAGCAGCTTCAATCTAGAATTAAATAGCAAGACGGGGTCACCCTTGCAGAATTCCGGCATTAGGATTTCTTGTCATGATACTGCTTCATTCTTTCTTTGTATAGCGCTGCACCTTCATATGCCTGATAGCGGAACACATCCATCTCATTGAGCTGAAACAACCTAAGTTTGGTCGCTTCTTTCCAATTCATGTTCAGCTTCTTCAAAGCCCATATGACCTTATGTTCAAGTTCAACTGGCAGGTGACATGCCTTTCCAAAAACTAGCTTGAAGGGTGAAGTTCCAATCGGAGTCTTAAAGGCAGTCCGGTCAGCCCATAGAGCATTATCGAGCTTGCGGGCCCAATCAATTCTGTTTGCATTCACCGTCTTTGCTAAAATACTCTTTATCTCCCAATTAGAGACTTCAACTTGCCCGCTTGTCTGAGAATGATACGGGGTTTCCACCCTATGCTTGACTCCATACTTCTCCATCAATCCCGCAAAGGCTTTATTGCAAAAATGAGAACCACTATCACTGATTATTGCCCTTGGGGTACCACAACGAGTAAATATTTTCTTTTTCAAGAATCCCATGACACTCTTGGCTTCATTATTAGGTAAAGCCACCGCTTCTACCTATTTGGAGACATAATCAACAGCTACCAAGATGCATTTCATGCCACAAGAGCTTACAAAGGGACCCATAAAATCAATTCCCCAAACATCGAACACTTCAACCTCGATTACAAAGTTCATAGGCATCTCTTACCTCCTACCAATATTCCCTTGCCTTTGGCATTGATCACAAGAACGCACCATCAGATTGGCATCATGAAAAAAAGTGGGCCAATAATAACCACATTCAAGAACCTTGGCAGCAGTCCTCGTATCACTATGATGTCCCCCCAACCGGAGAGTCGTGGCAAGCTTTCAAAATTTCCAATAACTCACTCTCTGGGACACAACGCCGAATAATGTTATCAGCGCAAGTTCTGAATAAGTATGGTTCATCCTAATAGTATTGACGAACATCCCGGGACAACTTCTTTTTCTGATACAATTTTATCTCGTCGGGAATGACACCAGTCACCAAGTAGTTAGCAAAATCAGCAAACCAAGGTGCCACCTGCATAGACACCGCCAACACTTGCTCATTCGGAAACGCATCTTCAATATCAAGTTCTTCCGCCGGCACCCCGGTTCTTCAAGTCTAGAGAGAATCATGTCGACCTGATTTTCGGACCCCTTTCGATCTTTTACTTCGAAATCAAACTCTTGTAACCAAAGGACCCAACGAATCAGTCGTGGCTTAGCTTCCTTCTTTGCCATCAAATATCTCAACGCAGCATGGTCGGTGTACACCACAACCTTGGACCCCAGCAAATAGGACCGAAACTTCTCAAAAGCATATACAATTGCAAGCAGTTCTTGCTCGGTCACCGTGTAGTTCATCTGCGCCGCATTGAGTGTCCTACTAGCATAGTAGATCGGGTGCATAATTCTATTCTGCCTCTGGCCAAGCATAGCACCTATCGCAAAGCCACTCGTATCACACACACATTAGCTCAAAAGGTAAGGATAAATCCGGAGTAACAATCACAGGAGCAGTAGTGAGGCGCTCCTTTAATTCATCAAACGCCTTTCGGCACTTGTCATCGAACACAAATTTAGCCTCTTTTTTAAGAAGCTTGCACATCGGGTTAGCAATCTTGGAGAAATCCTTGATGAAGCGCCTGTAGAATCCAACATGCCCTAAGAAACTTCGGACACCCTTTTCAGAGATTTTTTGACCGAGGACGATCCCTTCTTTCACTATAAAGTGGCACTTTTCCCAATTTAGCACGAGATTCGTCTCCTCGCATCTTTTCAACACTTGACCCAGATGGTTAAGACAATCATCAAACGAATCACCAACAATAGAGAAATCATCCATAAATACCTCCAAGAAGTCCTCTACCATGTCAGAAAAAATCGACATCATGCACCTCTTAAAAGTGGCTGGTACATTACACAACCCAAAGGGCATTCGGCTGAACGCAAACATCCCATACGGACAAGTAAAAGTCATCTTCTCTTAATCTTCCAAGGCAATGTTGATTTGATTATAGCCCGAGTATCCATCTATGAAGCAATAGTACGACCTCCCAGCCAGCCTATCCAAAGATCTGATCGATGAAAGGCATGGGGAAAATGGTCTTTACATGTGGTAGTATTTAGCTTCCTATAATCCATGCAAACACGCCACCCAGTAACTGTACGAGTGGGAATTAGCTCATTCTTTGCATTAGGCACCACAGTGATACCTCTTTTCTTTGGTACACATTGAACAGGACTTATGTCACACCCCGACCTTACTGGGGTGTGATGGGCACCCGACCCTCCTCAGAGTCGAGCGAACCCTTAAACGTTCGCATTACTAAAACCTGTCATTTCGAAAATCTTTAAGAAAACATGAAACTTTTCAAACAATAATCATTATCTGGAATTTCAAACTCTTTTAACATTTACAAATTATTCGCACTTCCGACGCACTAGCCACGGGACACCGTCTCGCAAAGTCTCTAACATATGCTAAAAACCACGACACGAACACTTTGACTCGGCAACACTCCGAACCGAGGCGGAGCTCGCCAATCCCGCATGACAACTTCTAGCAAGTCTTCTCTTCCTCCGTGTGTACCGCGTGGCATGAAACGCAGCCCCAAGAAGGAGGGTCGATGCGAATATGTCGAGTATGTAAAGCATTATCGAAGCGTAAATCGTAAAATACAACGTAAAGCAAGTTTAGGTTACCCGACATGAATTAAATATTTAAATAAAATAGTCCTTCGGACGTCGCTTCCGGCGCAAGCATTAATGATGGCCCCTTCGGGCATTGCCGCTCTCCTATAATGATAATGACGATAATAATAATAATAATAATAATACTAATAATAATAATAGTAATAATAATAATAACGGTCCCCTTCGTGTGTGCCGGTCCAAAGATACGTCTATCCCCGGCCCCATCGGACACGCCGTCCCGACGTAAAATGATGGCCCCTTCGGGCATGCCGGTCCAACATACGTCTATCCCGGCCCCATCGGACATGCCGGCCCCGACATAATCCTAGCCCCTTCGGCATGTCACTCGCGGCATACGGCTACCCCTGCCCCATCGGGCATGCCACTCGCGACATAATACTAATCTAGCCCGCCGGGCATATTAATATTAGTAATAATAATAAAATATCGCACCCCCTTCGGAGTGGTTTTTAAAAAGTTTTATAAAATATCACACTCCCTTCGAGTGGTTTTGTACGCACCAGCGGAGTGGTTTTAGAAAAGCCTTAGAAAATAATATATCGCACCCCCTTCGGGGTGGTTTAAGAAAGCTTTAGAAAATAATATATCACACCCCTTCGGAGTGGTTTTAGAAGTTTAAATAATAAAATATCACTTAATGGAGTCATCTATGAAGTTTCAAGGCAATTCGATCACATTCCCGCAAGTTACGGACGTTTGAACATTTTTCAACAAAATATAAAGATTCTAGTTACGGGCCTTCCGAATGAATAGTGCTCAATTTCGAAATTGGATTTCGGTGAACATGAATAAACCCCGAGGCTCAAATTCAAGCCTAGTATACCTAAGGTATGCCAAAAGAAGGAGAGGGGTAGCTTCACATACCTTACGGACGTCTTATGCTCGCTTTATCTCCAATCCCATTTCTCCTCTAGAATCCGCAAATGGTCACATTTACCCGATTACTATTCATGAGACTTTCAATCTTCAACCTTAGCCAATACTTGTCTACCGAAATTGGGCGAAGATTTCCCCGTAAACACCCCATCCCGAGAATATGGCTCGGCCCAAATATCAACAACAATACCAACAGTGCACATCAACAATATAAACAACCGATCCAAAACACATTCCAACATAAGTAGTCTTCCTTACTACATAGTATGGCAACTTTCAATTGCGCACATTCGAACCAACATCAACGTTTATATATTCATTCACTAATTTGAGATCATTTAAACATAACTAAGAGCATTTCAAGCTATATGTCCAATATTCAACAATTTCATCAATTTCCATATTCCATCCAAAATTCTCATATATGAAACAAAACCATTCCAACGCATTTTCTACTTACTAATTCATCTCCAACAACAACAATTTACACCTTAACAACTTCATGATCTTAATGTCATAAAATCACATTAATGCGTCATAACTCTCCACATTCCATTTTCATGCAAACTTAACCTATATAACCTTCATTTACATAATAATGATCACAATAACGCAACTAACACGTTAAACAAAAATTAATCCATCACAATTCCTATATCACATACCACACGGCCATAGGCCAATTTCCAACTTCATTCCATTTTCATTCAACTTTCATTTCCAACACAATTTCCATAATAACCACAACTAAAACTCAACATAAGATTCAACATCACTTCTACACACACCATAGCAACCACACTACCACAAGCACACATGCACTTCCACCATGCAAACTTCCATATTTCAATGCATTCAACTCATTTACATATACTACTACACGAACAAACCTTCATAACATAACTAGAAGGGATGAATTCTTACCTTCTTCTTTAAACTTCTTCACTTAGCTTAAGTGTCCAATTGATGAAACAAGCCCTCTATCTTCCAAAACAATCCCACCAAGTTGTAAAGAAGCCTTGAATTAGTGGGAATATAACAAGAGAATAATTTTTGGAAGAAGATTTTATGGAGTCAAATTGCCATGGTCATGGCCGAATCTCTTTTTTTTTTCTTACTCTTGTTCTTTGTTTTTCTCCTCTTCTAATTTTTCTTGAAACTTCTACACATAATGCCCCCTTTATATTAATAATCACATGGAAAATTAAATAAATCATGTGGGCTTGGCCGGTATGGCCGGCCACCCTCTCTTATGGGCCTCATTTTTCTTTTCTTTTTTTGAGCCCAATTAGTAATAACTTCTCGTTGAAATTCCCGAAACTAATTTCCAAAATTCCAATTTTGCCCTTAGCCTTCCTCGATATTTTTCACATCAATGCTTCCCATGACCAACTTACATGTTAAATAAAAATCAAATATGGCCTTATCTCTTAAAAGCCACAATTATTTCAAATTTCCCGATTGTATAAAATACGGGATGTAACATCCTCCCCCGCTTGTAACACCCGTCCTCGAATGTTCAACCGATCTCCACAGGGTGGTATGATACTCCGGAGGATCCCTTCTTACAAACTTGTCCTTTTTCCTTCATACTCGTTCTTGTTAAGTCCCACATAACATATTCTCCCCCCCCCTTTGGGGGGCTCCTTACGCGTCAACAATCTTCACCGCCGGGACATACGCGTTCACTAACTCAATCACGAACGAGGCATCATACGCATTCATAGGTACACACAAAATTATTATCAATTGATCCACAAAATACTTCCAAACGTAGTTCAAGCCTATCCAAATTCCAAAGCCATAGCATACTTTCTCGTCTCTTCTCTAATTTCGCTCGTCGCGTGCTTAGTGGCTCCTTTTATAGTCTCCAACCATCTCGTATATTCTAATTTCACTTAGGCTATCTCCAGCTTTTCACTTGTCTCTTCTGACTAGATCTTTGGATTTCTTGCATACTTCCCGGGGGTCACCCATCCCGAAATTGTCTATCCGAGCACGCTTAACCCCGAAACTTTGGTGGGACCTGCCTTAATGCGATATAATCGCGTACGCTTTCTCTCATGTGGCCTTTATTATATAACTGGAGCCGTCAAAGTTTTGATTCCGAGGCGTTCGTAACACGTCCTTTCTCTTGCAATTACCGTTTTGCCCTTTTTGATTCTTAATGTTCACCTTCACTTCCATTCTCCCGACTTACATTTCGAATACTTCAATATTCTTACCTCGTCCAACATGCCTCGTCCGCACCGTTGTTTACCACCGTACTTTGTAAGAATCGATACGCCATAGATCGCTTTCTTTTGTCGACGTCGTCCTTTTCCGCTCGAAATAAAAAGGTTAGTACAAGGGACTTCATACCCTATGATCGGGCTCTATCGCACGATCTTAGATATGAAAGAAAGGTCAACAATTCTTGAATATGAAAGAAGGTCAACAATCCCTAGATGCCCCGTAGCCTCTTGTTTATAAACGTGTGCGCAACACACCATAAACAAGACTCTCTGGCCACGACTTTGCGTACAACCCCTAGGGACACGCTCGGAGCACACTTGTCACACCCCGACCTTGCGGGGTGTGATGGGCACCCGACCCTCGCTCGAGTCGAGCGAACCCTTAAACGTTCGCATTACTAAAACCTGTCATTTCGAAAATCTTTAAGAAAACATGAAACTTTTCAAACAATAATCATTATCTGGAATTTCAAACTCTTTTAACATTTACAAATTATTTGCACTTCCCGACGCACTATCCACAGGACACTGTCTGCAAAGTCTCTAACATATGCTAAAAACCACGACACGAACACTTTGACTCGGCAACACTCCGAACCGAGGCCGGAGCTCGCCAATCCCGCGGGGACAACTTCTAGCAAGTCTTCTCTTCATGCGGGTGCCCCGCGTGGCATGAAACCCCGAAGAAGGAGGGTCGGTACGGAATATGTACCGAGTATGTAAAGCATTCTCGAAGCGTAAATCGAAAATACAACCCGAAAGCATGTTTAGCTTACACGACACGAATTAAATATTTAAATAAAATAGTCCCTTCGGACGGCCGCTTCGCGCAAAGAATAATGATGGCCCCGCCGGCATTGCCGCTCCCGGCATAATGATAATGACGATAATAATAATAATAATAATAATACTAATAATAATAATAATAGTAATAATAATAATAACGGGGCCCTTCGGGTGTGCGGTCCGAAGATACGTCTATCCCGGCCCCATCGGACATGCGGCTCCCCCGACGTAAAATGATGGCCCCTTCGGGCATGCCGGTCCAACATACGTCTATCCCGGCCCCATCGGACATGCTGGCCCCGACATAATCCTAGCCCTTCGGGCATGTCACTCGAGGCATACGGCTCCTCGGGCCCCGTCTGGCATGCTACTCGCGACATAATACTAATCCTAGCCCCTTCGGGCATATTAATATTAGTAATAATAATAAAATATCGCACCCCTTCGGAGTGGTTTTTAAAAAGTTTTATAAAATATCACACTCCCCTTCGGAGTGGTTTTGTACGCACCCTTCGGAGTGGTTTTAGAAAAGCCTTAGAAAATAATATATCGCACCCCGCCGGGGTGGTTTTAAGAAAGCTTTAGAAAATAATATATCACACCCTTCGGAGTGGTTTTGAGAAGTTTAAATAATAAAATATCACTTAATGGAGTCATCTATGAAGTTTCAAGGCAATTCGATCACATTCCCGCAAGTTACGGACGTTTGAACATTTTTCAACAAAATATAAAGATTCTAGTTCGGTCGCACTTTGAATGAATAGTGCTCAATTTCGGGTTGGATTTCGATGAATCGTAATAACCCCGAGGCTCAAATTCAAGCCTAGTATACCTAAGGCATGCCAAAAGAAGGAGAGGGTAGCTTCACATACCTTACGGACGTCTTATGCTCGCTTTATCTCCAATCCCATTTCGCCTAGAATCCGCAAATGGTCACATTTACCAGCTACTATTCATGAGACTTTCAATCTTCAACCTTAGCCAATACTTGTCTACCGAAATTTCGCGCAAAGATTTCCCCGTAAACACCCCATCCCGAGAATATGGCTCGGCCCAAATATCAACAACAATACCAATGTGCACATCAACAATATAAACAACCGATCCAAAACACATTCCAACATAAGTAGTCTTCATTACTACATATGGCAACTTTCAATCCAATTAGCACATTCGAACCAACATCAACGTTTATATATTCATTCACTAATTTGAGATCATTTAAACATAACTAAGAGCATTTCAGCTATATGTCCAATATTCAACAATTTCATCAATTTCCATATTCCATCCAAAATTCTCATATATGAAACAAACCATTCCAACGCATTTTCTACTTACTAATTCATCTCCAACAACAACAATTTACACCTTAACAACTTCATGATCTTAATGTCATAAAATCACATTAATGCGTCATAACTCTCCACATTCCATTTTCATGCAAACTTAACCTATATAATCTTCATTTACATAATAATGATCACAATAACGCAACTAACACGTTAAACAAAATTAATCCATCACAATTCCTATATCACATACCACACGGCCATAGGCCAATTTCCAACTTCATTCCATTTTCATTCAACTTTCATTTCCAACACAATTTCCATAATAACCACAACTAAAACTCAACATAAGATTCAACATCAACTTCTACACACACCATAAGTGCCACAAACACAAGCACACATGCACTTCCACCATGCAAACTTCCATATATTCAATGCATTCAACTCTCATTTACATACTACTACACGAACAAACCTTCATAACATAACTAGAAGGGATGAATTCTTACCTTCTTCTTTAAACTTCTTCACTTAGCTTAAGTGTCCAATTGATGAAACAAGCCTCTATCTTCCAAAACAATCCCACCAAGTTGTAAAGAAGCCTTGAATTAGTGGGAATATAACAAGAGAATAATTTTTGGAAGAAGATTTTATGGAATCAAATTGCCATGGTCATGGCCGAATCTCTTTTTTTCTTACTCTTGTTCTTTGTTTTTCTCCTCTTCTAATTTTTTCTTGAAACTTCTACACATAATGCCCCTTTATATTAATAATCACATGGAAAATTAAATAAATCATGTGGCTTGGCCATGGTATGGCCGGCCACCCCCTCTCTTATGGGCCTCATTTTTCTTTTCTTTTTTTGAGCCCAATTAGTAATAACTCTCGTTGAAATTCTAAAACTAATTTCCAAAATTCCAATTTTGCCCTTAGCCTTCACTCGATATTTTTCACATCAATGCTTCCCATGACTAACTTACATGTTAAATAAAAATCAAATATGGCCTTATCTCTTAAAAGCCACAATTATTTCAAATTTCCCGATTGTATAAAATACGGGATGTAACAACTTACCCACTTGCTGTCTGCAATCGGATATACTACCCCAAAGATCTAACCACTTTATGATCTCCTTTTTTCACGACTTCTTGCATGTTCTAATTTAATCTCCGCTGATGCTCAACACTTGGCTTGCTGTCTTCTTCTAGCTGAATTTTATGCTCACAAATATCAGAAGGAATACCCCAAATGTCTGCTATGGTCCAACCAATAGCACATTTGTACTCGCACAAAATCTCCACTAGACGCTCAATTTGTTCCTCAATCAATAATGCTGAAATAATTACTGGCAGTGTCTTGTTCAGACCAAGGAACTCATACCTCAAATGTGATGGGAGCTACTTGAGCTCAAGCTTTGGAAGCTCTACAATAGAAGGCTTAGCTGGTGGAGCAGTTCTATTTGCAAGATCAAGATCAAGCTTTCTTGGGTGATAAGTGTAGGAACCTCGACCCTCAAGCGCGTTTATAGTTTTCACGTAGCCCTCCATATCGCAAGCATCAAAATTTATCAGAACTGAACCGAGAGCTTCTCCCAGACTTTCTTCTTCCATTTTATGTTCAACAGCATCATCAATCCCATCAAACGAATCAACAAACGAGATACTCTCATAAGCACTTGGCAACTTCATCCCCTTGCTTGCTTGGAAAGTCATTTCTTCATCATTCACTCGAAATTTAATTTCATTCTTCTCAGATTCCATAAGCACTCTTCCCTTAGCAAGGAACGGTCTTCCCAAGATAATGGGAATTCTCATCCCCCGCGCAAACCCAAAAATTTTGAAATTGAAAAAAACGGTTTTTACCCAC
>NC_081343.1:30868248-30943540 GCF_029784015.1 Lycium ferocissimum | reverse complement strand
CATTCTTTAGACATTGTTGGTTAGAGTCCTTATATGATGACTTTCAGATTTTGGGGGTGTATGTCACACCCCGTATCTTCAAAGAAGCACTTATCAAATTTGAAACATAAGTATGTTGATTTATTATTAAGTAAAACCACTTTGGAATGTAAGAAGCAAGCATTATTAAGTATATTTAATGAGTGAAGGATGTATATAAGGTATACCGGAAGGTTTTATAAGAAAATGAGTGGAAGAAATGGAGTAGTACGACTTTGGAGAAAGGATGGGTGAAGTTTTGTGTGAAAATTTTGGTCCAACTTGGGGGATGAATATCTCTTAGCATATGAAGTGTTTTGAAGTAAAACAAAAGCCTAAAATGAAGTTCGTCGAGTCTAATTTCCAACGCAACAAACCGCTCATCGATAGGACATCGGAGTAGAGAATTATGGATGTTACAAGTTTGGCTGACAGTAATTGCTACAGTACCGACTGCTACAGTACTGCTACAGTGACCCGACCAAATTTGACCCCCTATATAAAGGGTAAAAACCGCCTTTTTCACCAGATTTTGTCCAAAAAAAATCATAAATCAGAAGACGGAGTGAGGGTATCAAAAAGTGAGCAATTTTCAAGTGGCAGAATATTAGTTTAGGTCCGGATAGGGCGTGGTTGGGATTGTAGTCTTGTTTTGCGGTGGATTCGGTTTGGATTCTAGGCGAACACTGAAGATATTGCTGTCTTAGTAAGAATAAAGTATGAATCCCTCCCTATTGATATTGTTTTAGGTTTACTTGCGAGAATAGAGCGATTAAATAGCCGCATAATAGAGTAGTTGGTTGAAAAATCGGATAAACATCATATGAGATGTCTTATGGAGTATGTTGATGTTAGTGATGATGTTGTTGTTGTTGGTTTTTGGTAACTATGATTTCGAGCTAGGGATATAAACAGGGGAGGTGCTGCCGAAATTTCGGCAGATTCTAGGAAAAGTTAACTTAAAGGCTTAAGATAAGCACGAGATAACGAGTCTAACAATAGTATGAATTCTCTTGACTGTAGATTTGCGAGTTCGAGAAGTAGAAGTTGAGCGAATAGATAAGCTTCAAGGTATGTAAAGCTATCCCTTCTTTCTTCTTTGGCATGAACTACATAAAATGAGCAAACGACGAACATACATGGCTCCAATGAACTCTAGTTCTCAGTAGTACTTGATATGACAGTTGTCTTTGATTCTCAAGTGTTGGTTCATTCTAATTATTCTTTTGAATCCCAAATGATGATTCATTTTGTACATGATTGCTCCTATTACCCGTGCACATGCAGTTTCATTGCATTATTTCATCGAGTCCCTCACTAGAGGGTCGGGTACGTATTATATTTCACCGAGTCCCTCACTAGAGGGCTGGGTACGTATTATATTTCATCAAGTCCCATAATGGGCCGGGTACGTATTATATTTCACCGAGTCCCTCACTAGAGGGCCGAGAATGTATTATATTTCACCGAGTCCTATAATGGGTCGGGTACGGTATATTATATTTCACCGAGTCCCATAATGGGCTGGGTACGATATATTATATATGCATGATTCTCAACATAAGGTATAAATGCTTTGGTATTCCTTAATTATCATACTTATTTCCTGTCATCTTTCCACTCAGTCATGATCTTCATTACTGTACTTCATGCTTTACATATTCAGTACATCTTCCGTACTGACCCCCTTTCTTCGGGGGCTGCGTTTCATGCCCGCAGGTACAGATACTCAGTTTGGTGATCCTCCAGCTTAGGACATCTGCTCGGCTGCTTGGAGAGCTCCATCATTCCGGAGCTTGAGTCATTTTGGTACAGATCCTTTTGATATAGACTTATGTATATCCGGGGGTACGGCGGGGCCCTGCACTGCCATATTTCACTATTATACTCTTAGAGGTCTGTGGACATGTGTGGGTTATATATATGGTTTGGTCAGCTATATAGATGTAGTTCATTTTGGATATTCTCGTGTACAGTGGCAGCCCTATCGGCTTGCATATTTTGTTATGTTTGGTTAACAGTAACTCCCCAGGAGACAGGTTCATTCTGATATATGGCATTATAAGTCTACACCATGCTTTTACAGATTTCCACGTTGTCCTTAGTATCAGTCTGATTATATCTAACAGGTTCGTATACGAGTGAGTATCAGTCTGATTATATCTAACAGGTTCGTATACGAGTGAGTATCAGTCTGATTATATCTAACAGGTTCGTATACGAGTGTCCAACTAGGGCACTAGTCATGGCCCATCGGTTTGGGTCGTGACAGTGTAATAGTTAGACTTCCGCACTTATATTATCTATTAATTAGGACTTTTTTTATTCATTTATTCATTCACTTATATATTGACTGTTAATAAATGATTGAAGAAGTTGAAATTGGCTAATGATTAATGGGTTAATGGGTAAGGGTTCGCCTACTAGTGATAATAAGGTTGGTGCCCGCACGATCGGTAATTGGGGTCGTGACATTATGGCTTGTATTTCTCCCTCACTCCTCTCTTCTCCTTCACCTCTCTCTCTTTAATCCTTTATTCGCCGACGGTTGACTTCTACCACTGTTCCCTCCAATGTCGGTTCCTCGCTGGAGCCACGCGAAACTTGGCTCAGTGTTCAAATTGAACTCGGATCTGTATTTGACCGAAGATTTGATCGGAATATTCTGGTGTTGGTTCCTCGCTGGAGACAGGATTCATCAAACTTACACTCATCATTTGTAATCGCCTATTGCTTGCTCGATAGACTGCTGAACAACATGAGATCTTTGAGTAATAAACATGAGATCTCAGATCTGAGTGTATCCGTCGAATTTTTAGTGTAATTTTTTGTATTTGATCGGAGATTTTTATGAAATTATTTTGGATAATATTTCACCCTTTTGAATTGATAAAGAAATATCTAGGGTATTTTTTAAATTTTTGTGGAAATTAATGATATTCAAGGAATATTTTTATTGAAATTAATCAAAGGGCAAAAACAAAAACCCTTTACGGACAATTATTTGCTTAATTAATTATATCGAGGAATATTAGATTAATGGGTAATTTTATTCCATTTTTTATTGTCCAAGGCACTTTGAGTAATTAAAAGAATTGACCATTTCACCCTTTAAATCTTGATTCTGTGTGCGTTTTCGTAGCTGATTAATTTTCTTTTATCTGGTTAATTAATTCAAAACCAGTATCTGCAAAATGATTTTTATTTTATTTATGAGTCATGTTTTAAATTAATTAAGTCCTAATGGACTAATAATTAGTTTTTTTATGTATTTATTATTTTATTTTTCTCCGACTCTCTATACATATATCTATATAGACACACCATGTATATACCAATATACATGGCGCGTATATCTATCTATATATACGTTGGGCCCATCCTTCTATTTTATATATATATATATATAGAAGGATGGGCCCAACGTTTTTTTAAAGGACTAGGCCCAGTCCAATATGGACCAGGACCCGGTCTACTAAGCGAATTAAAAGGAAGGGAGTATATACTCCTCTCACCCGTCTATTTCCAAGACCCTAAGGGTCTGTTAGCAAAGAAATAAGAGGGGAGGCAGCTAGGGGTAAAACCCTAGCGCCGTCCCCTATTCCACCACCCACCTCGCCTATTCTCAGCCACGTCCCATCGTAGTGGGCATGTAGCGTGAGGAGATAAGGCGAAGCCATTAATGCTTCATCCTTCTCTGCACAAAATCAGGCCAAACAAGCCCTTGAAGGTACAATCCCCTCTTTTTCATATTTTTCCTGTCACCGTTGATTTCCTTTTTGTACCTTGAATCTGGCCGTGTGTTGGATTTATGAGTCAGAATTGCATAAATTTGCAAGTGCCACATCGTTGGTTGCAATTCTAAGAGGCATTCTGAGGTTTCTAATTGGTTGCAATTCTAAGAGGCAAAATGGGGTTTCTATAAATAGAAACCCCCATTTGTTCGAAAAAAGGGGGTGGGAAATCGAAAAGAGGCTGAAATTACTATTTTAAGCCTTAAGAGTTCCATAATTCGAAATTTTTTAGTTTTACAACCTAACGGTTTCAGTTTTTTCTAGTTCTAAAATTTGTCTTATATTTGTTTGTGTGGTGTTTTGGTGGCCTAAGTTTGGCATTGGAGCACAAAAGCCTCCAAGTCCATTGCTTGACCCCGGTTGCACTTACAAAATGTAAATACCTTTTAGTTTGTTGCTTTATATTCAGATTTATGTTATGTTTAGTTAATAGGATTATGTGTGGTTTATTGATGAAGTTTAAATTAGTATTTTAGTTTATTGCTTTTCATACTTAGATTTTGTTTATGTTATGTTTAGTTAATAGGATTATGTGTGGTTCTATGATAAAGTTTAAGTTAGTTTATTGCTTTTTTTTTTTTTTTACTTAAATTTTGTTCATGTTATGCTTAGGTAGTACGGGTGTATGTGGTTCATGATAGGAGTTAAGTTAGTGTTTTAGCTTATTACCTTTACATCTAGATTATGTCTACCTTATAGTTAGTCAAGGTGATTATATGTGGCATAGGATAGAGGTTTGAGTTAATGTGCTGTGTTGTTATATATCTTTCCTTCATTTGCTAACCATACTATGTTTGGTTAATATGATGTTTGGGGCTTAGGACAAAAGTTCAAACCTGATGTACTTGTTGTGATTCCCTTTTTAGAGTTTGTCTGCATTATGTTTATTTAAGGTGCTCCATGTGTGGTTAGAATGTAGTTTTAAGCTGGTAGGTCGGTTTGACTCAGTCTTTTATTTAGGATTCATGTTCATATCTTGTGACTAGTTTTTTTTTTCTATATATAATCTAGACCATAACATTAAACTGATGAACTTGCTTGACTTGGACTTATATTTAGCTTTCCTATTTGTACCATTGCTTGTTCAATTGTGACTAAGGGTCTTTAAGTGTGGCTTAGAACTATAGTTTGAGTTGAGGAGTTTGTTTGATATGGAATTTCCTCTGGACTTTTTGTTCTATCATGATTGTCTAAACACCATTAAATTCTCTATATGAAGGTCTGGGATATAGTTCAAGTTAATGTGTTAGCTTGATGAAAGTCCTATGTTCTGAATTAGGGTCAAAGTAGGTCTGTTAAAGTCTTGAGTGGTCTATTCCTATGTGTCCCATATGATAAGTTAGGTTCATGGGGAGTTAGTTTGAAGTCACAGGATCTTTGAATGACTGATTTGCCTTATGTTCTTGTTATTGTTCACTTGGAGATATGTCTTGTTCTGGAGGTCAATTAAGGAAAGGGTCAAGAGGTCAGTATGAAGTAAGTTGTCTGATCTGGTTATTGTGTGTCCTACCTAATCATGTGTTAGTTGGGAGTTTGAAGTCTTGAATCTAGTTTGATCATGGTTTGTCCTGTTTGATCATATGTCTGTCTTGGGGAAGTTGAAGTCTTGTTATGTTGGACCTAGTCTGATTATTGCTTGTCTTATGTGGTTATGTGTCAGTTGGGAAATTGAAGTCTTGTTATGAAAGACTTTAGTCTGGTTATTGTCTGTCCTATGTGTTTTTGTGATCATGTATCAGTTGGGAAGTTGAAGTCTTGTTATGTTGAACTCCAGTCTGGTGATTGTTTGTCCTATGTGATCATGTGTTAGTTTGGAAGTTTGAAGTCATGAATCCAGTTTGGTTATTGTTGTCTCACCTAATCATGTACTTGTTTGAAAAGTTGAAGGTCTAATAGGAACTGGAGCTAGTCTGGTCATTAGTTGTCCTTCTTAAACATGTTGCTTGTTCGGGAGTTGAAGGGAAAGTGTATTGTGTGTTTTAGGGAATTCTACTTGTTTACTTGGTAACCTGCTTGGCCTTAAGGGTGTTGGTGGTCACAAGGGAATCAAGTGCCTTTGTTTGGCCCGATCCCTGCTAAGTCATACCTGTTTGGTTGAAAACTGGCATTGTAAGTCAGATTAATACACATTGAGATAAAGGTCTTTAAAATGATCCTGGGGAGGGGAAGGATTTTAGCTTAACCAAAGTACTTCACTTGGCTCTACCTTTGTCTGATTGTCCTGCTTGTGGTAAGTGTGGGAATTTGTTAAAATGCCTCTGGGTAGAACATGTGGAGTGTGTGGTAGTGATGTGTTTAAGTCTAAAAGGTTTCTAATGTGGATATAATAAACTAGGTTCAGAGCAGTTCTAAGATGGTCTATGTTAGATTTAAAAAAAAGGGCAAATCACCTAGTCTAACAAGTTGGTTAAGAGGTTGTCACGACCCAACTAGGGTCGTGACGGGAACCCGATACTTGTACCGAGCATCCCTTATCTCGCATCATATTCTCATTATCAAGTGGGCCGTAGGAACTGTGCCAAGTTTTTTTTTTTTTGTTACTGAACATTTACATTAGCAGCGTCATCATAAACATAGACTAGTAAACTTTGCTATCACGTTATACAAAGAATGCGAGCAATCCAAAATACGAACATCTAATCGTACACATCCGTCTACGAGCCTCTAAACATAGAACACATATACATAAGAAGGGCCGAGTGTTGTCGTGCCCGAATATATATATACACAAAATAGTACCAAAGAAGTGAGGCTCCGGAACAACTGGAGCGCTGCTAAGTGCTGCTGGTGAGGCTTCTAGGAACCAAAACCGTCTGTCTGCTGACCTGCGCGGCATGAAACGCAGCGTCCACAAGAAGGGACGTCAGTACGAATAATGTACCGAGTATGTAAGGCATAAATGATAACGTAGTAACTGAATATAGAGTACGAATAATAACAGAATAGATATACAGAGCTTATCCTGGGTGCGAAGTACACCCGTACATATGTATGCCCCGTAGGCGGATACTATGCGAGCTTAGCCCATTTCTCGTAACACGGTGTCCGTATCCCCGTATACGGAAAACAAGTACATTTCGTAAACGGTATCTCTTACTTACATTCACGTACGCCGAATACATCGGCTCTCCCACCCCCTCCCCAACAGTGTCCCAACACCACATGTCATATATATCATACATCGCATATAC
The DNA here is from genome assembly GCF_029784015.1 of Lycium ferocissimum. Lineage (NCBI taxonomy): Eukaryota > Viridiplantae > Streptophyta > Magnoliopsida > Solanales > Solanaceae > Lycium > Lycium ferocissimum. Next base: position 30,936,537 of record NC_081343.1, on the reverse strand, counting down.
AGACGCCGCGTACGGCTCTCCCATATCCCGCGTCCGGGCATCCTGCGTCCAGGATGGAATCCAGCTGAATCAGGTGGTGATAAAACAGTTGCCCTTCCCCTTTTCCCCATGTACATTCACATATACATGTACATATACATATACATATACATATCCGTGCACATATACGTGTATCATAAGGCGAGGTTACCAATGAAAAGTGTCATTATGAGAGAAACATCAAATAGGGTCATAAGGTGTAGTTTCATCTACTTAGAACCTTTATAGCAGTCATTCCCTATAATAGAGTTGAGATATCAAGAAATCGTTTAACATTTCCATATATTCATTTTTATAGCAGAACATATCGTCAACATATCTATCGTAGGCATTTTCTCATTTTCGACTCCATCGTTATCATTATAAGATCATATTCTTCACCTTAGTCAAGGAATCATCTATGTCGTACTTATCATGGACGTATGTTCTTTCTTAGCATTATCGTTATCACGGTCATCGTAGACATTTTTACATTAGGATAGTACTGTACCCATCGTTTGATAATCGGGACGAGGATCAAAAGTTTCCTTAGAGTCTACTCCAAAACAAGTCAAAGCGATAGGGAAAATCCGGAACAATGGGCCCACCTCGGGCCGAATGAGATAGCGTACATAATTTACATATGTTACGTGTCATGACGTTACTTATGAGGATCTTAAAGTATTCGGGTCCTCTTGATGCAAGTTCTAGAGACTTGGGAATGTTTTTCAACATTTTGCACATGTTCTAGTTCAATTCCACTGAATGAAAAAGGGGAAACTTTAGGTGCGGATTCCGGAGAATAGGGTTGTCCCCGAGGCTCGTATCCGACTTAGTACGTCTAAGACATGCCAAAGAAGGAAAGTGAAACCTTACATACCTCTTTCCGCTCCTTTTTGCTATTCGAATTCACGCTGCAAATCCGCCAAAATCTGTAATTTGGTCACATTTACCCAAACTTTCATTAGGGTATTTAGAGTTGGGTTTTCAAAGTAACACTTGGCTACCGAAATTTCGGCAGCACTTCCTCTGTAAATATACCATCCCCAACATTCAACCTAGCTAATTTTAATCAATTACAATCCGGGAATTCGAACCCGGCCAAACTATCAATATAAACTCCACAACCACACTAGCGATTCACATATTCAATTCAAGATACATGATATCAATTTACTATTTTCTTCAAAACCTTCCGACTCGATGACACAATAGCAATCTTATAACATATTTCAACAACACTATTCTAGCATCATTATATCTCATACATGCAAGAACATAACATTCAATTCACATAATCTCCCAAAACAAGCTTCCAACTACTAATACTTCACTAAGCTCATTAGGCTTTCGTTTGTAATATAAACTTCACAACACAACAACCAACATACTAAATAAAATTTGCTCACTATCTATTCACCATATTACACACATACACGGCTATGTACACCATGCACACACACACGGCTTCATCATGCATTCCCAACTACAATCTCTCTAAATCATTCAACTTCCATTTTCCACATAAGATTCACAACAATAACAACCAAACACTAACTAAAATAATTAAAACATGCTTCCCACACATGCATACATGTGCACGGCCACATACAATATTCCTTTCCTTCATGAATTTCATCCATTTTAGCATACTACAACACATATAAACCATTCATACCCATAAAATAAGATTAAAACTCACCTTTTTCTTCAACTTCTCACTTGACTACAACTTGGCAACTTGTATGATTATGAATTTTTCTTGCTTCAACAACAACTCCACCTTGTTAAGGACCCTTTAACTAGTTGGAAATAATTTTTGAAGGAATTTTTATCAATTTTCCTTGTGGACTTCCTCTATGGCCGAATGGCCTATGAATTTTGCTCTCTCTTGTCTTGCTCTTATATTTCTTGAAAATTCTAGAGACTTATGAGAAAAAGATGACTTAGTCATCTATTTAATTGGAGAATTTAATCTCCACATGGGCCTAGCCCATGCCATGGCCGATCGGGCCTCAAATTTTTCTAAAAAAAAAACTTCCAAGCCCAATTATATTTGGCTAGTTCTTGTAATTCATGAAAACAAATTTTTTCCCAATTTCCAAATTTGCCCTTCGTCTTTCTCCATATTTCCACGGGTCATATTGCAAATTTTCCTTTCATGCCCTTGACCTTTCTTAAAATTTCCGCTTCTAAATTCTTTCTAAGCAACTCATATGCTTAACAGAACAAAAGTAAGACCTTGTTTGACATCTCCCCGCAATTACCTTAAATTATCCGATTGCACAAAATGCGGGATATAACAGAGGTGCTTGTCATGTCTGTTCTCACCGAGCAATGAGATGTATCTACTCTGATAAAAATGGCATTAAAAAGGGATGTAAAGACTGGTAGTTTGGCAAGGAGTGTGTGTATGTGTGTGAATCTTTTGGTTCCTCATGTGTAGAAGTTGCCCATGAGTCAAGTCTGTGTGAAGGAAAACCTTGTTCTTTTTTGAGGACTTATCACCTAGTTATACTAATAGGTAAGGAAAGGATAAAAGAGGGAAGGATAATGGGAACCTTGTTATAAATCTTGCTTAGCTTGTCCTTGTGTGGCTTTCCTGGCTACAGTTGTGTTTCCCTTTGATGTCGAGATCTAAGTTCCTTTAAAAAGTGATAAGGCTAAAATGATGGTGTTTGAAGTCTATTGATTGTTTCCTTTGTGTGGTCTGACCCTAATTGAAAAGAGGAGTATGCTCTCTTTCTCTTTTGAAATATAGTGTAGTTAAAAACAAAGACCTTTTTATGATCATAATTTTCAGTATTGAAGTTGTTAAGGAAACACTAGCTTGTTGCAGTTTGTTATATGTTCAGAGTGGGCCTGTTCCCAGTATATCACATTTGAACTTGATAACTAAGGTTTACTTTTATAATCTGGACATAGCCTTCATGAGTTCAACTAGCCTGCTATTGTTTGATAGGTGTTTATGAGAGGTCTGTCCCTAGTACTTACAACTGATTTTGGGCACAAGAGTCTTAAAAGCTGGACTTTAGTTTCATGAATTTATTAAAAGAAGTTATGACAGAGTTGGATGGTTGTGAATCTGCCTAGGACCTCTAGTGTGTCACTAGATGATTAGGGTGAGGCCATAGGATGGGGGAAAGAGTTTTAGGAGAGGCAAAGGTGAGCCTGGGCATGAACTGGAGGTAGTGACTAGTGGTGATCCCTTTTTTCTTTGAAAGGAGACTCAGGAAAAGGAGATGGGGAGGTGATGACCCCACCCTATCCTGTTTCCCTTTCAGGGGCCTGAAACTTTTTCTTTCATCTCTTGGACCTTCCCCTCATGATCTTGGGGCTCACAAAGATCTCAGGGAGGGAAGAACAGTCTAACCATGTCTAAAAGGAAGGGGAAGATACACCTAGAACCAAATAAGCTACTATTAATACTTGTCAAAGCCTAGGTGTTATACAATTCCCACCTTGCCTTCTGAGAGTTTCTTTTTTCTGAGGGGTCTGTTTGTTTTGAGCCTTATTGTTTAAAGTTAGTTGTGTGTAAGGGAAAATGGGGCTGGTGAGTGTATTATATAGGCATAAGTTCACCTATGAGCAGACTGAGGGTCAAATGTGTTATATGCCATTTTACTTTCATTGCTGGCCATGTGTCTTTATCCACTTTTCCTAACTTGTTCATCCATGACTGATGTCTGAGACTTGCCACTTGGTTTGTTGATTTAGACTTGTTCTTTATGTGATATTTGGTTTCCTATTTTGCCAAAACTGTGATCATGTTATAAACCCATTTCTTGTTTTCTCTTCCTCCCCATCTGTTCTTTAGGAAAAACCTTGGATTAGTCTAAAATATGTTGAAAGACCGCCTTTAGGAACTAAAACTGTTGTAAGGCTATTTGGTTGAGTGTCCATGTGACTTTTCCATTGGGATTTCTCTTTCTTTAACAAAGGTTTCAAAGCTCACTTGTCTATTAACCAATAGCCTTGCTTTGTGCACCAGCTTGTGGTGTGGATAAGTTAATAAAGAGGGGTAAGTTTTAGAGGATGCTAGTTCTGAATGTGTACTCTAAAGTTCTAAACATGGCCATGAGCCTTGGCTGTCTGTGAGGTCTTCCCAGACCCTTTTTTTTTTTGCGAATACAGTGCTTGTTTTTGGACTTGGTTGTGTGTAATCTTGAGCTTAGTTGGGATAGGGTGAATGCCATCACTTGAATTAGTGTAATCAGGTCTTGTTTCCTCTAGGAAGTGGCTTGAACCTTAATAAATGAGTAAGTCTGGCTGTCTGGACATGTGCATTTGGAATTTTCCATGAGGATTCCTGGGCTGAGTGATTGTAGAGACATGATTGTATTTGACCTTAAACCCTTCTGTATTTGCTTTGATATGTTTGAATTGTTCCAGATTATTCCTTCTGTTACCATGATTGTCTTAACAAGTCCATATCTTGACTGACCATTATCTGTGTTCCCTCTAAAGCAGCTGTGTGCATTAGCTTTGTTATCATCCGGTTATGAAACTGAGTTGCCCCCTCATTACTTCTATACTTGCTGATTATCTAGTCTCACTTAGATGTTGTTATTTGCTATGTTTGATATGAATGTCTGTCTTTGGAGTATGACACTTGACTGCCATTTGTTTGTGAGCCTTCTTGAAATCTGGTGCCACTCCTATATTCTACTCTCTTTTCCTCTTCCTTGGATGCCTTTGGTTGAGATAAACTATGGTAGTTCGGGGTCGTCTAGGCCTTCTCGGTGTTAGCCATGACTGGGGTTCTTAGAAGTCCCTTGGAACTTATGCGACATTAGGAATATAAGGCAAGGAGTTAGTCCCCATGCCATTGCAAAATCTCCAACCAAAGCAAATCCACTCAAGGAGAAATGGGGTAAGTATAGGACAATACGAGTGCTTTTTATGTTTTTATACTATGTATAGTTTTGTTATTTTAGTGATAAGATCAGTGTTTATAAACTAACCGGGTCCCTTTTTCTTTTCCCCCCTCTCCTCACTCGCATGGCCACTTGTGTCCAGTCAAAGCCTACCGATTGGGCCAAAGGCCCAGTAGGAAATTAAATTGGCCCAATACTAAATTAATTCAAAATCGAGTCCGCGAAGGCGAAGCAAATAGCGAGGCGCGCAGAAGGCCCAACCATGGGTGAAAATAGCTAAGCTAGGGGCTTAGTACGCCCCTAATCTAATTCTATTTCATTTCATTTACATTAGCTGTTTAAAGCTTTTGATGTACTTGTAATTTGTATCAAACTCATATTATAGTGGAAAGTGTTATGGTTAGAATTAGCTGTCTTAGGACAACACTGTTTATACCGTTTAGATGACTTTAGGTCCCCAACAAATTTTCAAAACCCCGAGCAAATTCAACGGTTTTTTAGGCTAAGTATAAAAATGAGATTTTATGAACTCCTTTTAATATAACTCGAAGTTTTTAAACTCCAAACGGGTAAATGGGATTATTGACAACAAAGGCATTTTTAGAGCTTATAAAATTACAATCTCCTTTTCAACAAACTCATTTTCTCGAACTTGTATAAAAAGAGATTCTTTTTATAACTACTTAAAAACAATTTTTGGCCTCAGCACGGACAATTTCCAAAGGGAAACTTTGTATATTTATAATTCTACCAGTTCCCTACTCAACCTTTTTTAACGGACAGGGACCAGATTTGATAAAAGAAATACGTTACTACTCATTTTTTCCTGAAAATTGAAACAGAAACCAAGCCTTTTTACATGCTTACAGATTCTGGGCTAAAAAAAGGCCAAAAAAGACAAGTATATACAGCCAAGATATACTCCTTTGGACACAAAAAAATGCCCTTTTAACATAAAAACCAAAATCGTAATATAAAGTTCCGGATAAGACTGAACATACCAAAACGGATCGACACAAGCCGAAGTATGAGTATGGCATAAACTTAATTCTATAAGAATCAAAACCTCTTTTTTCCTTCATTTATGAAGTAAACTATACTCATTGTATATAAAAGGAGACTATTTATATACGAATATTGTAAATTTGAAAACTACAATACCCCGTATATAAGGGGAACATATTTAAATTCTTCCTAAAAATGATATGCAATTTACAAAAAATGACATAAGCACTAAATAGACAGTTCAGACAAATACTCATACTTTGTAATTAGAAGGTCAACCGTATAGTATGGATCCTTAATACTGGGGTGCCTAAAACCTTCCCCAGGGGATCATCAGAACCCGTACCTAGAACTCTGGATTACGAAGGTTTTTCACTGTATTTGAATAAACCCTTCAAAACCAATTTTCCTAATTTCCTAAAATTTAGGTGGCGACTTTTTTAAAACAAAGTATGAAAGAGAACCAACGAGTTCGTAGTAGCCTTTTATGCCTTAACACCGCGTAAAAAGCAAACCGTTATACCCATCTTCGAGAGGGTATAGGACATTTAGGAAACACTTCAGTTCTTTCTCTCTTTTCGTGCTAATTCAATTTGATTGGTATCTGCTTCATTCTTTCTATGCGAGATTGTTCAGATTGGTATCTTAACCTCATTTTTATTTTCTCTCACAGATGGTGAGGACGCGATCGACCGCTATTGGAGGCTAGGAGCCTGCATCTGCACCCTCACCCGCACCCGCACCCATACCCATTGCCAGAGCAACTGTCCGTGGGCGAGGCAAGGGATGTGGCAGGGGCAGAGGTCATGCAGCTGTACCAGCTAGGGACCGAGCACCAGCACCTGTTCAGGACCCCGACAAAGAGTTGAATCAGGAGCCTAAGGACATCCCGGAGGAGGAGATTGGGGCCGCTGAGGCATAGCCTGGGGTCGTTGTTACTCCTGATTTTCAGGAGGCTGTGTTTTGAGTGTTTGGTTACTTTGACAATTTAGCCTAGGCAGGCATGATTCCAGTTACTCCAGATGGCTTGCAGACTAGAGTGGGAGGTCAGAATCTCTATGCTAGGGTTGCTTCGGGTTATACACGGTACATCGTCCGTGGCGACGGTGGCTCCCGTATTAATAAAACTCCAGTGCCCAGTTTTTCTATCTGGCCTATTGATGGGCCTGTGTTGACTAGTTGATACGCTCAAATTACACCTATTAATGGTATAACGCATACGTTGTCAAATATAGTAACCCAACGAGGTTGGGGTCGAATCCCACAGAGAATATGGTGTGAAAAGTTTACTAAACGAGTATTATACTAATCTTGTGGTCCTGGTGTATTCCAGAAAAGGGTTTTATAATTGATTTGGTTTGTGGACTAATTTAAAGTGACTGGAAATTTAAAGTTGTAAATATATGGGTAAAAAGAACCAAGGTTGTGTCCCCGTCAGATAAAGTGTATGATCATGGGTCTCGATCTTGATATACTTCTAATGGACTGTTTGTATGGATGCACTTAACCTCTATGTGAATCTAAACTATTTCCCAATAAGAAAAGATTATTTCTTTCTATGCTTTTTCCAAAGATAAGAAAGTATGCATGAAGAACGGTTAATTATGCCAAGTAAATTCCTCTTATTCCTAAGTGAATTTATTAAACAAGGTTTAAAGCTCGAGTTCTTGTTATACTTATTCTTACCTAACTCTAGCTATTTTCCCAAATAAACTAAAGTTTATAGCGTGAGCTAATGTTTGCAACCACTAACTATATGATGAATACGAAGAACAAATAAACCCTAACAATCCATTATGCGTATATCTTTCACGATCCCCAATCACAAAACACCCATCCTCGGGTTCACAACCTTTGTAAAGGTGTTTAGCTACTCATGGCAACAAGAAAACAATAAAAGATTGAAGATTGCATAATTGAATTCTTGTATTGAACTTACGAATAAACTTGAAAGTAATGAATGTAATTGTCTGGAAGTCTTCAAAAGCGAGAATAACTCAAAAGTAATTACTACAGTCTAAAACTCCAGATGTCTGAAAAATAAAACCTAAACAGGTATTTATACAAGTTAAAACCCAGAATAATCAATCCCAGTCCTGTTCTATCTCGGCTAGCACTTCGACGGGTCGTCTTTGCACTTCGACGGTCGTCGACATGCTCGACGATCTGAATACCCTTTTATCACTCTGCAGGAATTCCACCGTCGAAGCACTTCGACGGGCCATCGATCATGTCGACGATGCAAGTCGACGATCTGAGTATGCTTTGATGTTTTTGTTACTTCGCAGAAACTTTTTGACGAGGCAATTTGACTGGCCATCGAGCATGTTAACGATCCGTCCTTATTCTTATCAGAACAGATTGCCTATTTTTCTCATTTTTTCGCTTTCCGAGCATTCTAACTTCAAAACACCTGCACAACACATAAACACATCAAACTACCGCGAACTTGCTCGAAAACAAGTAAAACTTAGAGTTAAAGAGCATTAGATGTGCCAAAATCTCGGCACATCAACACCCCCAATTTAAAGTCTTTGCTTGTCCTCAAGCAAGTCAACGAACAGACTCAATCTACAAATGTCTCGATATCACAAAGTAAAGCTGTCTACAGTGATTGTGAAAATTAACTTTCGGCATATCCAATGTATCACAATGACTCTCCCCCCAATAAAGACAAAACCAAACAAGGACTCGTTGCAACTAATCATGAGGCTTCAATTTATGACATCTAGTTATCACAGAAACCATAGTGCACACGAATCAAGACTCATGGGAAACCAGTCACTTAACAAATTCTAATGCCCTCACAAAGACCAAAGAATGTCCCAACATATATGTACATACAGAACGGGACAGAAGACAAAGGAGAAGAGAAATACTCACACTCACAAAGAAATTCTCTAGCTATGCATACAAATACCATAAGCTTGCCCTTATTTTCAGCACCCTCAACTTGGACAGTTCGGCTGTGATCACACTAGGAATTTTTCAAGGTTGTAATGTAGGCTTGGGGACGAGTAGTATAGATATTTGGGCAACAGTGACTCACCCTCCTTGAACACTACATCTTATTCTTCTCTTTTTACTTTTTTTTCGCCTTTTGTTTTCTTCCCTTCTTTCTTTTTGTTGCTTCGGTGTGATTTATTGTGATTTTACTCCTCTACACATTTTTCTCTTTCCTTTTTTTTTTCTTTGGTTGCTGTTTTTTTTTTCTTGTACACTTACCACACCGCTGTCTTTTAACTAGGTACTTTTCTTCACCCCACTTTAGGCTTATGCCTCATATTCCCCTTAGTCCACCTATCACCCCCAACTTAGGCATTTAGCCTCAATCTTATTATTTTAGTGCCAAGGAGGGACCGGGTGCAAAAAGAGATGGATATTAAGAACGGGTATTGGCTTATTACGGCTAATCAAAGACGGGGTTTCGGGCTCAAAATGGCTAACAAGGGATATTAATCTATGGGTAGGCTTATATTCGAGGCTAAACGAGGGTTTCCTAACACAAACAAAGACTAAGATCATTTCACAGCTTCACTTATCTTCAGAATGCAGGCACGACTAACCAGGCAAATTCTAGATCACATACAAAACTAGAGAATATATCTACAAAACCTCACAACACATGGCATCAGAATTGTCAACACACTAGTCTCCCCGCTAAAATTACTTACACAAGGTAACCCAATAATCTAAATGTCACACAAGGAAGCATGCATGTCAATTAAACAACCAAGTCCATTTTTTCAAAAATTTCGGAGGGGAGTACTTTTTCTCAAAATCAAAATAAAACAACCCTAAGTTAATCAAACCACTACCACATAAGTCAACAATACTCTACTTTATCTAAACACGACCTAAACATTCCAGGTTCAACAAGAAATAAACCCCTCAGGAAAAGAACCATGGCAAAGAAAAGCGAGGGGGTCCTAAACACATATATGATACATCAAATACTCCCACCCCCAACTGAAAAAGTCTGCAATGTCCCCAATGCAGAAAAAGTAATACCAGGGAGTAGGAATACCTGTGGCGCCCTAGGCGCGCTGCTCATCTCGCGACTCATCGGTCTGCGAGGCATCAGGTGGTGCAACCTGTTATACCCCTTTTTAACCGGGTTAAATTAGGTACAACATATTGGAGATTTCTATTTTGCTTTATTGTAGGAGTCGCCACCTAATTGATTTTAAGGTGAATTAGGGCACCTAATTATTAACTAAGGTAAAGCTAACTAAACCCCCGTTAATGGTCTGCTTAATTTTCAATTCTAGGTAAGGGTTCTAATTATCCTAAAGGGAAGGGGTTAGGCATCCTCTAGGATCCGTTAACTACGGTTCACCGGCCAAACTTAGGTTAATTAATTGAGGTTAAATAAGATGACTAAATTTTAAGAAAATGGCTTATAATATTACTAAGGTTTTAAAGAAAAATATAATAACGCCGTTTAAAATAAGATTTAAAAATATGCTAAGGCTTTAAATAAAAATGCCATTTTAAAACAAGACTTGCACAAAAAGGGACTTCGAATGTTAGGTAAAGCGAACTATAAGTATTGCAAAACTTTAAATAATAATGTTATTTTGAAAATGAGACTTGCAAAATAAATGATTCGCATAGAAGCTTTTAATAGAAGATCTAGCCAATCTAGGATAAAATTACATTATATGAGTATAGGGGGGGGGGGGGGGTGTAGAAAACCTAGACTTATTTTATAAATAGAATGCAAAAGATGATGAGTTTTCTTTTTCTTTTTTACTAATTTATTTAACTATGCTCGGCTAAAGATATGTATACTAGGATGAATCTTGAAAAACAATGTTTATAAAATGTATACTTAAGTTTATATTTGCATATTAGTGGCGTTTTGAAATGTATATGATAGTAGGAATAAAATATGATTCCCTTTACTTAAAATTAGGGGTGTACAAACCAAACCGACAAACCGCACCAAACCGATAAACCGAGTCAAACCGAGAAAAAAACCCGACTCGTGGTTTGGTGTTGGAAAAAAAAACCCGACCATAATTGGTTTGGTTTGGTTTTAGCTAAAAAAAGTCAAACCGAACCAAACCGACCCGACATTACTTGTATTCGATTTTAAAAATATTTTATACATAAGAATATTTATTTGTAATGTAATTTGTAAATATTTCTTAAAATTTTTCATAGCTTTTTGTCTTTTATCATATTATTTTAAGCTTGAACTTATAATTTGAATGCCAATAAGTTTTATATCTCATAGATGTTAATAACTCAAATAAAGTCCAAATCAAAACCAACTCAACACTAATGCTAACAAAAGAAATTCAATTCTAACACTAGGAATGACAGTAATGTTGGATATCTATTCTTTAGTTTTGCATAATTGGTTTAGAGCGTAAAAATACATAGCTTAATTTTTTCTTTGTCATGTAATTAATACTTATTAATCGTACTTATTTTATCATAACTTAGTATTTAGATTAAAGTCATTTTATTTATGGCTTATTAATTAGCAATACTTATTTTAACCGATTTTATTATTTTTTTGTTGAATATTTTAATACGATGTCATCACCCATCTCACATTTTGTGTTATTTTCTTAAGAAACACCTTAGTTATATAGTTGTATCTTACTAGGACTAAAGAAATATTTGAAGTAAAAGTCATATGTTTTGTATGAAGACTTTTTTGGAAAAAAACCCGAAAAAACCGAATAACCCGAAAAAACCCGAAGTTGAAAAACCCGAATTTTATTGGTTTGGTTTGGTTTATAAGTTTAAAAATCCGACGCAATTGGTTTGGTTTGGTATTTGAAAAATCCGAACCAACCCGGTCCATGTACACCCCTACTTAAAATATATAGTCATGTTATTTTGCAAATCAATATTCCAAATAAAATAAATATTAGATATTACCAATAATTTTCACATGAAAAGAAGAGAATAAAACTAAAGGAATTAAATTTTTTTAGTCTTCTTTAACCTAACTACCCACTACTGAAATTAAACCTACTAATTCGTTAGGATTTATCTAAACTGAGAAAACAAAATAAACAAAAAAGGTTAGTTACATAATTAAATGCACAAACTAGAAGAGTAGATAATTTAAATGGGCTCAGCCCATTTTAAAAGAGTCGCTGCAATCAGGGCTACTGTTGGGCTTTGGCCCAATAATAATTTATATCTTTCTTTGCCGCGGATTATTTAACTCTTGTTATGGGCCTTGGCCCAGATTTTTGCACAGCTGATGGGGCTGACTCGATAAAAGTGTTTCGTTGGGCTTTAGCCCAACATCGAATGCGGGGAGGAGACGAGTCCCAGTTGGGACTCCTCGTAACTCCGGATATCATGCAAGAAAAGAAAATGGAGGGGAAGAAGTTAGAGCAGTGAAATATAATTTCATAATAAGTTGCGAAGGAAAGTGATAAAGAATCACACGGCCATAACATGAAGAATCAAATATAAACAAGTAATTTTCACCTTAAATATACTAGAAACGTATGATTAAATCCATATTTTATAGAATATAATCTCAAACGAAGCATTTCTGTTTTTCCAGGTGGAATGCAGTCTAGTTTTTAATTTGAACTGCACCTATGGCCTAAAACAACTTTGTTCTTTTCCAATCTATAGGAAGACTAATGTTGATCAAAAGAATGAGTTATGCTAGATGTTAGAAACCAGTCAAGAAACTCTCTTACAATCATTTATCGCTATTGGTAAAGACAAATGCTGCACGTAAAGGGGGCACGATTCTGAATTCACTACTAATGGAATTATGTCAGCCTCCAAGAGCATCTAAACACTATTACCGAGCAATAACCAACATTCTCGAACAACAAATACGCACTAATCATAATAGGGTAATCACTGAATCACAGTTAAATTTATTTTTACATTTATCTTTATCTCTAAATGTCTCATCCTCTTAGTATGTATCTTTGTGAAATGTTAGCTTCTACACAAGTAAAAAGAAGTTAAGGGAGGAAACAAAGTCAAACAAAACTAAAAAGAAACAATGAATTTCAATGAAACTAATCTCCTCACAGTTGATGTTTTAATTATAAGAGGAAAAGGTACTTTGTTCTTAGGCCTACATGAAGTTTTAAATCAAATAGTTGGCTGATATTTTACAGAAGTTATGTACATCACAGAAGGACAGAAACCAGTAGCATGTTTAATTCGAAGCATAGCGGTCAATTGATGAAGCCACGGTTTGGCTTCATGTTCAGCAGCCACAAGTAGCATAACAGCAACAGATGAACATAATAACTCATGGCAAAGTTTCACAGATGAGTGAGTAACAATGAACAGCAAACCAACCAAGATGCGGGCAGCAACATGGCCCAAAAACAGCACATTTTTAGCTCAAAAGAAGGTAGAAAATAGCTCAAACAGTGTAGGCTCAAACCAACAAAATGCAGTGATTGATGTACCAATATATATTTTAAGTATAGCATGGCAAAACAATTCCTGCTCAAACTGCATGAACCCATTTTGAATGCAGCAGCAGCAATACTCGCAGGGAGAATAACAACTATTTCCCCCTTAAGTATAGTATCTAATTTTTTTTTATTTAAAAAAAAAAAAAAAAAAAAAAAAACACATGGCCATAGCAGCAAATATAAACAGCAAAATAGCAACCCCTTTATCAAGTAAAGCATTTTAAGAACCCCTCTAATGCAATAATTTCGATAGCTCAGCTGCAGCTCGGATACATTTGGGGATTTTGGAAATTTCCCCAAATCATGCAAAGAAAAGAGGGGTAAAGAAGGAGTATCAAGCATTACATATCTTTTAACAAGCTAATAACAAGTGAAGCGTAAAGTAGTTGACTCATTTGACGATGATCACAGTTTGATCCAAGTTTGAGAAAAATAACTTTGGATGACAAAATATTTCAGGTTGCTTCTAGAGGTATCATAAGCTATTAAGCAATCCATTATTCAGCAGTTAGTTCTTTAGCACACCTAGCACATGGGAGGCAGTTGGATCACACGGAATATTACGACTTTCATCTTCTAACCATTTGGATGTGGTTATTACTTATCGCAACTTAACAGATTAAACATCTCGAGCAATAGGAAATATTCTCTAGTAAACCCACTGGACATGTCCTCTGGTAAACACAACGACTAAATAAGGCAGTTCATTAGGCAGTCCTAACGTATGATTGTATTGTGTTCACATCAAAACCAGTTAGCATATCAGATTTCCCAAAAGATAGTGAATCAAAATTAAACATAGGGTTCTACTTTTCCAGTTAGGACCATGACTTTGCATATTTAAGAATATAAGTCATCCAGATATATTTCTAGAGAAAATCCAGGACTATTGAGACCTAACCTAACACCTAATCTCATTGACTCGATTTAACTCGAACTTAACTTGTGTTTTAGATGAGGATATACATAAAGGACATTATCCTAAACTACATTAGAATCCCATTCTATTAGTTGTCCTTAAAGGGTTTCAATCGTAACGGACTTAAAGTTCAAGCTTACTCTTTCTTTCTACTAATTTAAACCAACCAAGAAATGAAACCAATGATATCAATAACTGCAAATAGTGTTCATGTCATATACCAGTTTTACATATCAGATTTCTCTTCCAACATTAATCATTATGGCAGAAACTAGACACTAAGCAATATTTAGTAGCTAATCGAATTAACACATGAATCAGCCAAGGCATTACTAATCTCTCGAGTTCAAATCAAAACAACATCGAGGTTTGAAGCTTTTACACATAATTAAATCTGAACAGGTCTAAAAAAACACATCAGACAAGCACACATAATATTATCCTATTACAGAATTGAAGGAAACGAAAACGAAAAGAGGGATTTTGAAGACTACTATCTAAATTAACAAAAATTAGAACAAACCAAATCTACACAAATTCTCAAACAAACTGAACTATAAAAATAAACTAAGACAAGGAAAAGCATTACCTTTTTCGGGTGCAGCGAACTGGGCTTTCCGGTCTCGAATCTATACTCGAACGCGACGAACCCGAATCCGCGTGAATTAACCAAGTCTCAAACCAGAAAAATGAAAATAGAGCAATCTCGATTATTTTTTTTTCTCTCCCTTTTTTTTTTTTTAAAGCTACAGCTATATTTTTTTAGGGATGAGATTATCGCCGCTCCAAAAACCTCTCCCAAAGGGTTCTCAAACTTGGTATTTATAGAATAGGACTAGGGTTTGTGTCCCATTATTTTGAAATTCAAAATTGTGGTCGGCAGAGTCACGAGCGTAGTATGGCGCTGACAATTATTTTCACCAAAATGCTGAACTAAACCTGAAGCCATGAAAAAAACGAAGGAAAAGAGCTAGAAAGAAGTAAGCTTCTGATTTTTGGGTCAAATAGCACGTGAAGAAGCAGCTAGTCAAATTTAGGACGTGTGTTTTGGACGGACATGGTTAGATTTTCGCGAAAAAGGAAAGGTAAAACTTCTACCATTGATATTGCTTTGCTTCAAAAAGAAAGGAAAGGAAAGGGATGTATCAGTCCCTGAGATGGGAGATACGAAAAAAGGTACAAGATTTGCCCGAATTGGCGTGACAAACCACTGAAGATCGATGAAGAGAAAGTCTTCTTCATGGAATTGGAAAGAGGAAGAAGACGATAGAGCTGCGACTGAGAATCGTCTGAAACAAAACAAAAAAAACAAAACCTAATGAACCAAATAGTGTTTTGGTCACAGCTTAATTGGGCTCGGCCTGGGGAGTAGAAACGTGGGCTGATTTCTCTAATTTCGTGGGCCTCAAATTGATTTAAGCATCCCTTAATAAATTATATACTAACAAGTGCCTAAATAAATAAATTATGCAATGCAAAATACAATTACTAGTAGTTGCATGACAGTGAAAAATTATACGATATTATAATAGTTGCGCGATAATATTTAAGGTTTGAAAGTAAGTAAACTCTCTTGCCTAATTGTATGACATAAATGCGATGTGTTTTGCATAAGACGGTAAAAATATTGAACGCGACCATTATGATTAAAATATTAACTGCTTGCAGTGCAATAGCAATAATAATAATAATAATAAAAGCAATAATAAATAATAATAATAATAATAATAATAATAATAATAATAATAATAATAATAATAATAATAATAATAATAATAATAATAAGAAGAAGAAGAAGAAGAAGAAGAAGATGGCGATGATAATAATATTAACAATTATAACGTTAAGTGCTTGCAGCATAATAATAATAATAATAATAATAATAATAATAATAATAATAATAATAATAATAATAATAATAATAATAATAATAATAATAATGATTATAGTTGGGCAGTGGAAAACGACCATGTTAATAGAAAGCCAATAATTGTGGTAAAATATACATGACTATTCGCAAATAAAAATTTCGGAAAAGGGGCGGGACAAAATCGGGTGTCAACACAACCGCACCAACAACAGTCTCTGTCGCAGCATCAGTATTGGTGCCCGTAGGCACTGGCACTGGAATAGGAAGAGGTGGTGGCAATGTCTCACCACCGAGCATTTGCCGAGGTGGCTCACTCTGGTCCCAACCGGACATTCTCCACGAGAGATCTCGAATGGGCCTCCTCTCTCTATACTCGGACCCCTAGGGCTAGTGCTCTCTCGCACCTCCTCCTCATCACGGGCCGCTCTCTTCCTCCTTCCCCGACCACCTGTTGCGGTAGGCGCAACTAACTGCACCACTAGGAGGTCCTCCTCAATATCCTTCGCAACAGACGGTGGTGCTGCTACTAATCTCGGATCACGGGCCTTAGAAGGCAACATCGCCCTTTAAGTCGCTCTAACTCGCCCCCTCAAAGCATCCGTGGAAGTGGTCGGGGCGAGCCATCTCAATGCGCTCAATCTCAACTCAAATCCATCTAGCCGGAGGATAGTCCTCGACCAGGTACGCCTCTCCCGCACTCTCATCCTCACATAATTATCCAGCTGGTTGACTATAATCTTTGATTCTCGGGCTCTCGTAGCCGCATGTTTTTAAATTTTCTAAAGTTGTCCATTGAGAAGGCATATGGACATATGTATACCCGCCGGCTATGAACTCTGAGGCGGTGAAGCCAAAGTCTATGGGTCAGGAATAGCAATCTGAGTCTCAACGGAATCATCACCAACATCGTTGTGAGTCTAGACTGCATTGCCCACAGTCTAAATAATAGAGCGACGGTGGCGGGTAACTCCAGTCACCGCGGACGCGGATGAATCAACTCCCCGCGGTAGGTACCCCTCCAAGTGCCGGGAACCCATCCGCTTCCCTTGAGTTTCTCAACGGCCTCATTCGTTCTTTTTCTATCGAATGATATGTTCTATTTATGGTCGATATCATCTATAAATCGCACCCGTGACCTCCGAACAAGCTTTTCGGGCATGAAAGTAAAGTGTTGGCCGGGGCCCTCAATTGTATCTCCATACTAGCCAATGTCCCGAAATTAATCGGGTATCTGGACATCAATACGGTTACAACAACTTTTTTATCAACCGTAAGAGCATTATTGGCCGAGTGGGGAGAAGTCGCAACCTGCACCACGCTCCACCAAAACTTTGTTTAGAGTCAATCACTTTTTCTTTATCCGATTCTTCAAATGCTATTTACATGCTTTCGGGCGACCCACCACTATAGATACATTACTCGTTTCGCATCGTCTCGCAACTTATCTTCAAGCTCAATGCGCCTCGAGGCGTGTAGCTATCACCGAAATATACACATAGCCGGCATATATCAACACTCACCCTCTCGATCTCAACCTCGCTCCGCGGTGGTAGCTCCTTCAACTTCTTGGGCCTCTTTCTCGATTTTCTTGATCAATGTCCGGAGCATATATCTCACGAACCAAAATAGGCAATAGTCCCCGGTGCGGCTACTTTATGAACTATGACGAATAAGCTCTCGGGCTCGGGTAAGATCTCAAGCCCTCCCGATCCGCCACTTTCTTCATTTATGGTTCGTTTCTTATGTTTGGTGTCGTCTTTTAACTTAATGCCGTACTCATATGTACTGCACCCTCGGTAGAAATCGATCTAGCGATCATCAACCCTCTTCCTTCTAAGTTCCCTAGCCCCGTCGTATAATTATATATATCGCCTCATAGTTCATTAATACTTGTTTATAGTTATGCAGGATCTAACGATAGCGTTAAGTAAAGAACGCGTGCGGCGGCGAGGCATCTCGTTCATGCGCCCCCCTCCTCCTCGGATCCATCACCGGACCCGATAGATGATCTCCTCCTCGTCGTACCCGGGAGGAACTAGGAGGTAGGTGAGCTCGATGCTGCGGACCTAGTTGGTCCGCGGGGGAGGAACAGCCCTGGTTTTCTTCACGAGCATAACCTCGGGCTCATCATCCGACCCCTCATCTCTAAGTGTGGGTTGGCCACTGGGCCTCCTTCGACCCGTTGCTCTTTGTGTTTGCTTCGACCCACCCCCTCTGGTGGTTGTCAACTTGGGTGGCGCCATACCTGTAACCAGCAAAAACCACAATCTAGTCAATCCGTACAAGTGAAATCTAAACATTTAGTTTCAAAAATAAATTTTTGCTTCAGTTCTCTGATGTCTCAGTCTGCAGACCGTCGATGTGCTTTGACGAGCCGTCGAACCTGTCGACGGACCGTCAAACAGCTCAACGGGACCGTCTTTGTACAAAGATGGTTCGTCGACCTATCGATGGTACCGTCAACATATTTACGGCCCTGCAGCAATAGCCAACAGTCAACAGACCTCAAACATTTGTTTCGGCTTTGCGTTTTCCACTTCAATCAATCAGAGAACTAAGTTTTCATTATTAGGCACATTTGCGGTTTTCGGGTTTTCGGGTTACTCAGACTTCACCCTAATTTTTTACTTTAGGGAATTATTCGGGTTTTGTTTGGTGGGTATAACGATATCAAACCAAGGTTTTTAATCGAAATACCATCCGACCCATTGGAGTTACTCAGACTTCGCTCCTTAAGCATCAAGTTTCAACATAGAATTGGATTTTCCTTTCCGGACTATTGGCGGACATAATGAACCAACAAGTTGATCAAAATGCCTGCCGACTCAATGGGGGCACGATGTCTTGTCCCCACAAGTCCATTTAACGAGAATCATACCAAATTCCCTCCCCCATCCACAATTTCACACTTTTGCCAAGTCAAACATAGATTCCATTCAACAAATACAAACCCTAAGTCATGATTTCTACCCTTAGTATTCAACATCACAGATATCACCCCATTCTAGTTAACAACACACCCAACTCATTTCAATACCATCAAATAGAGCCTAGGTCCCAAAATCCAATTCTACAATTAATTTAGGAACCCTAGGCATCTCTTTTAGCAATTTTCGAACAAATACCAACAGTAAAACCAAGCAAAGGCCGAAATTCATGTACATACCTGATATAGAAAGAGACCTTGAAGAAAACTTGACCAAAAAATAAGAAAAATAACTCAGCAAATTCGTAACCCTAGGGCAGTACTTCGAAAATCAGTGGGTGTTATGGTTTTAGGGTTTCTCAGTGTAGTGGGTGCTGATTTAATAGAGAAATTTATGGGAGTTATGGAGGGAGTTATGGAGGGAAGTTAGGAATTTGAAGAGGGAGGAATATGGCATCTGTTCGTATTGCCCATTATTTTGTTTTAAAAGTCCCACTATTGGTCTGTTACATTTTTTTTGAAGTTTATGGACGAGTCGTCGGCTCGTCAAAGCATAAAGATGACATGAAAATTAAAGAAAAGATCTTACCTGTTGATGAGCAATTCGACGGCGACGTCGAACATGTTGACGGTCCGTCGACATGCTCGTCGATTTACTTACCTGCAGATGAGCAGATTCTAATCCTCGAAGTTGGCTCGCATATCGTCATTGTGCATTGACGGTTCGTCGACATGGTCGACAGCCCGTCTTTGTGCTCACAGTGTATTACTTTCTTTTTTTCGAGTTTCGATTCTCGCACTCTCAACACACAAAAAAAAAATCTAAAACCTACAAAAACAAAATTACAGAATTTTAAACTTGGGTTGCCTCCCAAGAAGCGCTTAATTTAACGTCACAGCATGACGGTGTTATCAGATTACTCTTGGTCGGGACACGCCGCTTCAGCATTCGTCCCGAGGTGCTTCAACCGATATCGGTCCACAACTCTATCTCCGTCAATCGTACCATGGTAGTGCTTCACCCTCTGCCCGTTAACCTTAAATGTCCGAGCTCCATCTTCGACTTGATTCAATAGCTCCATGGGGTGAGACACTTACCACTTCAAAGGGACCTGACCACCGTGATTTCAATTTGCCTGGAAGCAACTTCAATCTAGAATTAAACAGCAAGACGGGGTCACCCTTGTAGAATTCCCACTTCGTGGTTTCTTGTCATGATATCGCTTCATTCTCTCTTTGTGAAGCGCTCGCACTTTCATATGCCCGATGGGCCGGAACTCATCCATCTAGTTGGCCGAAATAACTCGAGTTTGGTCGCTTCTTCCCAATTTATGTTCAGCTTCTTCGAGGCCCACATGGCCTTATGTTCAAGTTCAACTGGCTGGTGACATGTCTTTCCAAAAACTAGCTTGAAGGGTGAAGTCCCAATCGGAGTCTTGAAGGCAGTCCGGCAAGCCCATAGAGCATCATCGAGCTTGCGGGCGTTCTATTTGCATCCACCGTTTTTGCTAAAAATACTCTTTATCTCCCGATTAGAGACTTCAACTTGCCCGCTTGTCTGAGGATGATACGGGGTTGCCACCCGAGGCTTGACTCCATACTTCTCCATCAATCCTGCAAAGGCTTTATTGCAAAAGTGAGAACCAACATCACTGATTATTGCCCTTGGGGTACCAAAACTAGTAAATATGTTCTTTTTCAAGAATCCCGTGACACTCTTGGCTTCATTATTAGGTCATGCCACCGCTTCTACCCATTTGGAGACATAATCAACAGCCACCAAGATGTATTTCGTGCCGCAAGATCTTACAAAGGGACCCATAAAATTAATTCCCCAAACATCGAACACTTCAACCTCCATTACAAAGTTCATAGGTATCTCTTGCCTCCTACTAATATTACCTTGCCTTTGGCATTGATCACAAGAACGCACCATCAGATTGGCATCATGAAACAGAGTGGGCCAATAATAACCACATTCGAGAACCTTGGCAGCGTGATCCTCGTACCACTATGGTGTCCCCCAATCGGAGAGTCGTGGCAAGCCTTCAGAATTTTCAATACCTCACTCTCTGCGACACAACACCAAATAATGTTATCAGCGCAAGTTCTAAATAAGTATGGTTCATCCTAATAGTACTGACGTACATCCGGCAAAAACTTCTTTTTCTGATACGATTTTATCTCGTCAGGAATGAATGACACCAGTAGTTGGCAAAAATCAGCAAACCAAGGTGCCACTTGCATAGACATACGCACAAAACTTGCTCATCCGGAAACGCATCTTCAATGTCAAGTTCTTCTGCTGACAACTTAGTTTCTTCAAGTCTAGAGAGATGATCTGCGACCTGATTTTCGGACCCCTTTCGATCTTTTACTTCGAAATCAAACTCTTGTAAAAAAAGGACCCAACAAATCAGTCCTGGCTTAGCTTCCTTCTTGGCCATCAAATATCTCAACGCAGCATGGTCGGTGTACACCACAACCTTGGACCATAGCAAATAGGACCGAAACTTCTCAAAAGCATATACAATTGCAAGCAGTTCTTGCTCGGTCACCGTGTAGTTCATCTGCGCCGCATTGAGTGTCCTACTAGCATAGTAGATCGGGTGCATAATTTTATTGTGCCTCTGGCCAAGCACAACACCTATCGCAAAGCCACTCGCATCACACATCAGCTCAAAAGGTAAGGACCAATCCGGAGTAACAATCACAGGAGCAGTAGTGAGGCGCTCCTTTAATTCATCAAATGCCTTTCGGCACTTGTCATCGAACACAAATTTAGCCTCTTTTTCAAGAAGCTTGCACATCGGGTTAGCAATCTTGGAGAAATCCTTGATGAAGCGCCTGTAGAACCCAGCATGCCCTAAGAAACTTCGGACACCTTTGACTGAGATGGGTGGAGGAAGTTTCGCAATCACATCTATCTTCTCTTGATTGACCTCAATTCCCTTTTCAGAGATTTTGTGATCGAAGACGATCCCTTCCTTCACCATAAAGTGACATTTTTCCCAATTTAGCACGAGATTCGTCTCTTCGCATTCGCATCTTTTCAACACTTGACCCAGATGGTCAAGACAATCATCAAACGAATCACCAATAACAGAGAAATCATTCATAAATACCTCCAAGAAGTCTTCTACCATGTCAGAAAAGATCGACATCATGCACCTCTGAAAAGTGGCTGGTGCATTACACAACCCAAAGGGCATTCGGCTGAACGCAAACGTCCTATAAGGACAAGTAAAAGTCGTCTTCTCTTGATCTTCTAAGGCAATGTTTATCGATTATAGCGAAAGTATCCATCTAGGAAGCAATAGTAAGACCTCCCAGCTAGCCTATCCAGCATCTGGTCGATGAAAGGCATGGGAAAATGGTCTTTACATGTGGCGATATGACTTCCTAAAATCCATGGAAACACGCCACCCGATGCTTCGTACGAGTGGGAATTAGCTCATTCTTTGCATTAGGCACCACGGTGATACCTCCTTTCTTTGGTACACATTGAAAGGACTTACTCACTTGCTGTCTGCAATCGGATACACTACCCCAGCATCTAACCACTTTATGATCTCCTTTTTCACGATCTCTTGCATGTTCTGGTTCAATCTCCGCTGATGCTCAACACTCGACTTGTTGTCCTCCTCTAGTTGAATTTTATGCTCACCAATACCAGAAGGAATACCATGAATGTCTGCTATGGTCCACCCAATAGCACGTCTGTACTCGCGCAAAATCTCCGCTAAACGCTCAATCTATTCCTCAATCATTAATCTTTGAAATGATCACTGGTAATGTCTTGTTCGGACCAAGGAACTCATATCTCAAGTGTGCTGGGAGCTGCTTAAGCTCAAGCTTTAGAGGCTCGACTATAGAAGGCTTAGCTGGTGGAGTAGTTCTATTCGCAAGATCAAGATCAAGCTTTCTTGGGTGATAAGTGTAAGCACCTCGACCCTCAAGCGCGTTTATAGTTTCCACGTAGCCCTCCATATCAGAAGCATCAAAATTTATCAGAACTGCAGCGAGAGCTTCTTCCAAACTTTCTTCTTCCATTTTATGTTCAACAGCATCATCAATCCCATCAAACGAATCAATAACCGAGATACTCTCATAAGCGCTTGGCAACTTCATCCCCTTGCTTGCTTGGAAAGTTACTTCTTCATCATTCACTCGGAACTTAATTTCATTCTTTTCAGAATCCATAAGCGCTCTTCCCGTAGCAAGGAACGGTCTTCCCAAGATAATGGGAATATCTCTATCCACCGCACAATCCAGAATCACGAAATCAGCAGGCAACATAAACTTACCCACTTGCACCAACACATCATCTATGATTCCAATTGGCTTCTTGATAGATCTGTCTGCCATCTGTAGTCGCATAGAAATCGGTCTAGGGGTCCCTAATCCTGATTGTTTGAAAATAGCAAAGGGCATCAAGTTAATACTCGCCCCATTATCACATAGAGCACGGGCGAATGTGTGAAGCCTAATATTGCACGGAGTAGTGAACGCCCCTGGGTCTCCGTTCTTCTGAACTGTGGTGGAAGCAATAATTGAAGTCACTCGATGGGTTAGATTCACTATCTCATGTTGAATGACCTTTTCTTTGTAAGGGTCTTTCACAAACTTAGCAAATCGGGCATCTCTTTGACAACATCTAAGAATGGTAAATGCCTCGTTAATCGCTTCGGTCGATCATAGAACTTCGACACTTAGCATCATCATTCTTCTTTGCCAACCTGCGAGGAAAGGAGGCTTTGCTTTGTACATCTGAGTCAAAGGGCGAAGAGCCCCTTTTATTGTGTGTTTCCCTGTATCAGCAGCAACTTCTGGAGTATCAGCAACTTTTTCTTTACCACGGACTCCCTCATCAATAATAGGCACATCAGAATGCACTTCTTCTTCCTCAATAATCGGCTCTAGATCAACCATCTTCTTGTCAGCACCTTGAAGTATTTTACCACTCCTTGTGCTAATAGCAAAAGTACGTTCCACTCCTCCACCATTCTTCGGGTTTGGAATGGTATCACTAGGAAGCCCACCTTTTCTAGCAGGATGCTGTTCTCTGAAAGATCGCTGTCTTGCTATTCAAGATTACGAATACTGCCGAATGAGAGACCGTCTCTGAAAGCCCAGATAATGTCTTTTCAGTGTTCGTCTGACTTGCTAACACTTTCTCAAGCATTGACTCCAACCTCGAACTACCTTGATCATTAGATTGCCCTTTTGGTGGAATGTAAGGGTTGGAACTTCTGTTCTCAAAATTACCATTGTTGTTGTTGTATCTCCCTTGGTTCGGTCCACCATAGTTGTTATTGTAGTTCCCTTGGTTGTTGTTGTAGTTTCCTTGATTATGTGACCCCTGCCCTTGTTGGGGTCTCCAGTATCTCTGAATCGGCCCAGGAATGTCCCCCTTCGCTATGTAATCTGCATACTGAACATTCTCAACTTGCGGAGGGGGGCCCTCTTGATATGGATCCTCATGGACTTGGTACATACCAGGCGGCATTCCAGAAATATCTTCACAAACATTTACCTTCTTCGTTTCTTTCTCATCAAGCCTCTTTGTTAGTAAAGAGAGACTAGTGGCCAATTGTGCCAATGTCTGCTGCATTTCCTGGCTATCTTTCACAATGTTTTGAATCAACGGTGTTCCAAGTGATAGTCCATCAGAATTACTTGAGTGCCATGCTTGGCTGTGAGTAGTCAATCGGTTAAGTATATCAGTAATAGTAGCATATGACTTGTTCATGAAACACCCGCTGGCTGCATTATTGGCTATTGCTTGGGTCATAGGATCCAAACCTCTGTAAAACTTCTCCTTTAAAATCTATTCTGGAAAACCGTGGTTTGGACTCCTATCCAAATATTCCTTGTACCTCTCCCAAGCTTCGTAAAAGTTGTTCCTCATTACGTTGTTTGAATTCGTAAATATGATCACGAATTTCAGCCTTTTTACTCGGGGGGTACCACTTCCTGAGGAAAACTTTGACCATCACTTCCCATGTAGCAATAGAGTTCCGGGGCAGCTTTGTGAACCATTTTCTTGCTTCTCCGATTAACGAATATTTGAAGAGTTTCACGGCTATCCTTTCGAGTCACATCTCGTTGGATATCCGAGAGCACACATCCGTAAAGTTTGTTATATGTTAGTGAGGGTCATCATCGATTGCATTCCGAAAGTATCCCTCTTGTTTGAGCATATGATAGAGGAATTGTCAAACTTGATAGTAGTAGCTTGGATGAACGATTGCGTATGAATGATTGCGAATATGCAAAAAAAGTCTTCATCTCATGATCACACGTTTATAAGGTTCGGTTCATCGGCTTTAAAAGACATTCTCGATTGGAAGTTCGTTGTTGGCCATGATTACCTGGTTTACAAGGTAGCAAACGAGGTGTGTTGGAAGATGACAAAGACTTTAAGAAGAGTAAACACTATTTAGTAATTTCAAAACCGTATTCCTCGACAACGGCGCCAAAATTTGATACGCTCAAATTACACCTACTAATGGTATAACACGGACGTTGTCAAATATAGTAACCCGACGAGGTTGGGGTCGAATCCCACAGAGAATATAGTGTGAAAATTTTACTAAACGAGTATTATACTAATCTTGTGGTCCTGATGTATTCCAGAAAAGGGTTTTATAATTGATTTGGTTTGTAAACTAATTTAAAGTGACTGAAAATTTAAAGTTGTAAATATATGGGTAAAAAGAACCAAGGTTGTGTCCCCGTCAGATAAAGTGTATGATCACGGGTCTCGATCTTGATATACTTCTAATAGACTGTTTGTATGGATGCACTTAACCTCTATGTGAATCTAAACTATTTCCCAATAAGAAAAGATTATTTCTTTCTATGCTTTTTCCAAAGATAAGAAAGTATGCATGAAGAACGGTTAATTATGCCAAGTAAATTCCTCTTATTCCTAAGTGAATTTATTAAACAAGGTTTAAAGCTCTGAGTTCTTGTTATCTGTTCTTACCTAACTCTAGCTATTTTCCCAAATAAACTAAAGTTTATAGCGTGAGCTAATGTTTGCAACCACTAACTATATGATGAATACGAAGAACAAATAAACCCTAACAATCCATTATGCGTATATCTTTCGGGATCCCCAATCACAAAACACCCATCTTTGGGTTCACAACCTTAGTAAAGGTGTTTAGATACTCATGGCAACAAGAAAGCAATAAAAGATTGAAGATTGCATAATTGAATTCTTGTATTGAACTTACGAATAAACTTGAAAGTAATGAATGTAATTGTCTGGAAGTCTTCAAAAGCGAGAATAACTCAAAAGTAATTACTACAAGTCTAAGACTCCAGATGTCTGAAAAATAAAACCTAAACAGGTATTTATTCAAGTTAAAACTCGGAATAATCAATCCCAGTCCTGTTCCATCTCGGCTAGTACTTCGACGGGTCGTCTTTGCACTTCGACAGTCGTCAACATGCTCGACGACCAACTCGACGATCTGAGTACCCTTTTATCACCCTGCAGGAATTCCACCGTGGAAGTACTTCGACGGGCCGTTGATCATGTCGACGGTGTAAGTCGACGATCTGAGTATGATTTGATGTTTTTATTACTTCGCAGGAACGTTTTGACGAGGCGATTTGACGGGCCGTCAAGCATGTTGACGGTCCGTCCTTATGCTTGTCAGAACAGATTGCCTATTTTCCTCGTTTTTTCGCTTTCCGAGCATTATAACTTCAAAACACCTGCACAATATATAAAACACATCAAACTACCATGAACTTGCTCGAAAACAAGTAAAACTTGGAGTTAAAAAGCATTGTATGTGCCAAAATTCCAGCACATCAACACCCCCAACTTAAAGTCTTTGCTTGTCCTCAAGCAAGTCAACTAACAGACTTGCTTTTATCGGCACATCACCAGTGAGGAGTGAAAATTGTTCGAGAGGTTCACTAACATGTCCCCTCGTTGGTTCTATGGTACTTCTAGGGAGGATGCGTATAAGTTTATTGTTAGCTTCTATGAGATGCTTCATAACTTGGGTGTAGTGGAGTCTTACGAGGTTGATTATGTTTCTTTCCAGTTGGTTGGGGAAGCTAATCAGTGGTGGAGATCTTACATAGAGTGTCGATCAGCTGGGTCTCCACCTTTGACCTGACCCAGTTCTACTAGGTGTTCCTGGAGAAGTACGTCCCTCGTACTCTGAGAGACAACAACAGGATGAGTTTTCATCATTAGGACAGTGAGGTAGGTTGATTGTGGAGTATGAGACCAGATTCCTCGCTTTGTCCCGTTACGTGACGGAATTACTTCCCAAAGAGGCTGAGAGAGTGAGGAGATTTGTGAAGGGTTTGGACCTTTCGCTTCGGCTGGCGACCTTAGACTTGGAGGCTTTTGGGGCCTCATTTCAGTTAGTAGTAGAGCATGCCAGGAGGGTCGAGTCAGAAAAGGGTCAGGCACATAGCGGTGGTGGCAACAAGAAGGCTCACAGATTTGGCAGTTTTAAAGCTCCTATTAGAGGTGGGGGACACCATGGCAGGGGTCGTCATCATCCCTACAGCCGCACCATCTAGTCATCACTGCAGGCTTTAGCAGGTGGTTTTTCAAGTTATAGTGGGCATAATTCTGAGCAAACTTTTCGAGGTTCTTACTCTCGACCTTCAGACCGCGGAGGGTATTATGGTTCTTCTATGGCAGTTTAGCAGCTTATGGTTAGAGGGGCATGTGTTTGAGTGTAGTGATTCAGGGCATTACGTGAGGGAGTATCCTAGATCCAGGAAGAGTTCCAGAATTCATACATCTAGACCTCCAATACTGCCAGCTGGAGGAGTAGGAAATTCTGGTAGAGGGGAGTTCACAGTCTGGCAGGGGTGGCTATCAGCCTAGCAGAAGTGGTCATCAGTCTGGTAGGGGTGGTGCTCAGTCAGTGAGAAGGGGATCTCAGGTAGGCCATAATAGTCATGGAGGCACATAGTTGGAGGGTGGACGTGCCCATTTTTATGCTTTTCGGGGTAGACCAGAGGCTGAGACTTCTGATACGGTTATCACAAGTATTATTTCAGTTTATCACCGATCGACTTCTATCTTATTTGATTCAGGTTCTACTTTCTCTTACATGTCTACTTACTTCTCTATGGGTCTGGATATGCTTTGTGATATGCTTGATGTACCTATTCGTGCTTCTACTCCTGTTAGAGATTTTGTGATAGTAGATCGGGTCTATAGGTCTTGTGTGGTCACGTTTATGGGGTACGACACTTGGGTAGACTTGGTTATTTTGGATATGGTGGACTTTGATATTATTCTGGGCATGGACTGGTTATCTCCCTATCATGCTATTTTAGATTGTCATGCCAAGACAGTCACGTTAGCCATGGCAGGTATTCTGCTGTTAGATTGGAAGGTTACTCCTAGTCCAACACCTAAGAAGATCATATCATTTCTTCGGGCGAAGAAGCTAGTGGATAAGGGATGTTTAGCATATTTGGCTCATATTCAGGATACTAATATGGATACTCTTTCCCTGGAGTCGGTATCAGTTGTTTGTGAGTTCTCACAGGTTTTCCCCACAGATTTTCCCTGTATGCCACCTGGTTAAGATATTGACTCTTGCATTGACTTGGAGCCAGGCACCCGACCTATTTCTATTCCACCCTATCGGATGGCTCCGGTAGTGTTTAAACTATTGAAGCAGCAGTTGCAAAACTTGTTAAGCAAAGGATTCATTAGACCCAGTGTTTCTCTTTGAGATGCTCCCGTTCTATTCGTGAAGAAGAAGGATGGTACCATGCGGATGTGTATCGATTATCGGTAATTAAACAAGGTTACAATCAGGAATAAGTATCCAATACCCCGCATTGATGACTTATTTGACCAGCTTCAGGGTGCGTCGATCTTTTCTAAGATTGATTTGAGGTCAGGCTATCATCAATTGATGATTCGAGTAGAGGATGTTTCGAAGACCGCTTTCAGGACCCGTTATGGTCACTATGAGTTCTTGGTGATATCTTTCGGGCTTACTAATGCCCCCAAAACATTTATGGATTTGATGAATGGGATCTTCAAGCCTTACTTGGATTGTTTCATAATCGTGTTTATTGATGACATCTTGGTGTACTCTCAGAGTAAGAAAGATCATGAGAAGCATCTGAGGATCGTGCTTAGCCTGTTGAAGGAGAAGAAGTTGTATGCCAAGTTTTCCAAGTGTGAGTTTTGACCCAGTTCCATGGCCTTTTTGGGACATATTGTGTCCAAGGATGGGATTATGGTTGATCCCAAAAAGATCGAAGCGGTTAGAGATTAGGCCAGGCCTACTTCGGTGACTGAGATTCTGAGCTTCGCAGGCCTTGCGAGTTATTATTACTGATTTGGGAAAGGTTTTTCATCTATTGCTTTCCATTTGGCTAGGTTGGCTTAGAAGAATATGTCTTTCTAGTGGTCCGATGAGTGTGAGGAGAGCTTTTAAAATCTTAATGCTTTATTGACTTCAGCCCCGATTTTGGCTTTACCAATAGAGGGAAAGGACTTTATTATTTATTGTGAAGCTTCACGTATTGGCTTGGGTTGTGTGTTGATGCAAGAGGGTAAGATGATCGCGTATGCTTCTAGGCAGTTGAAAGTCTATGAGAAGAACTACCCCACTCATGACTTAGAGTTGGCAGTGGTGGTCTTTGCTTTGAATTTGGAGGAATTACTTGTATGGAATCTATTATGAGGTCTTCACAGATCATCGTAGTCTTCAACATATGTTTAGTCAGAGGGATCTGAACTTGAGGCAGCGTAGATGGATGGAGTTGCTCAAGGATTATGATATCACTATGCTTTATCATCTGGGAAAAGCTAATGTGGTAGCTGACGCGTTGAGCCAAAAGGCAGTAAGTATAGGTAGTTTGGCGTGTTTGATTATGGGATAGCGTCCTTTAGCCATGGAGGTTTAGTGTTTAACTAATATTATGGTGAGACTCGATATTTCAGAACCTGGTAAGGTTCTAGCTTATGTGTAGGCCAGGTCATCTCTTTTGGAGCATATTAGGGCCCAGCAGTTTAAGGATGTGAAATTATGCAAGATTCAGGATAATGTGCTAAGTGGAGAAGCCAAAGAGGCTATTCTTGATGATGAGTGTGTTTTCAGGATTAAGGGGCGCATTTTCGTTCCTAGAGTTATGTCACACCCTAACCTTATTAGGGTGTGATGGGCACCCCGACCACCTCAGGGCGAGCGAACCCTCACTCTTACCGCATACAAAAATCACTCCCAGGCTTTTAAAACAAATAGGATAAAATACATAGCAAAATTTTTTCGAAATATTCTTTCTCGTAGCCTTCAAATCGAACAAATTTATAATCATACAAAATTCAATGCATAACACGGACCGACATATCGGTACGACGAAGCCGCATACATTTAACAACCAACACCACGACGCTCGTCTACAAAGTCTCTAACATCCATACGTAAAGCATATCATACAAACTCTAACTCGGCAACACCAGAGCAAATGGAGCTGCCAATCCGGTGGTACATCTTCTATAACGGTCGCTAATCATCTGGGAGTACCGCGCGCCATGAAACGCGACCCCGAAAAAAAAAAGGGGTCGTACGGGGATTACGTACCGAGTATGCAAGGCACGCAACACAAAGAAACAGTACTATAACCGAAACGGACGGAACTACTGTGTGCATACACTACCTAATACCCCGACACTTACCTTTCAAACACAATCCATACATACCGTCTCATATGCCGAAAAGGTACGTAAAGTAAGTAGGTCTAACCAGAAAGTACCAAAATGCTTATTTTACAATCACAGACCGCATGTCCGAGGAGGTGCGTAAAATACAGAGTGCGCCGAGATGTCACACGTCGACGGAGACAGTTTAACGTATTGATTATTCGTATAAGATTATGTATCGGACGGAATACCGAACGCACGGAATGCTCGGCATGACTTCTTATAGGACGAGAATACGAACGTACGTAATATTCGAAGGGAGGTCATATACGGACGAATACCGAGCGTACTGTAATTCCGGAATGCTTACTTTCCTGGACACGGATTAGATTATGAATATCGAATCATATAGAATTTACACGGATATTTAACCCGGCCCCTTTTACGAAGGACGCGGTGAAACGTAATCATCATATGCCAAAGTAACATATCTTATATGCGTGTAACGTGTCCCGCCCTCCGTGAGGGACTCTAAGGTGGATAGACTCATCAATGCATGTCAAAATCATAGATCACATATGCATATAACGTGTCCGGCCCTTTGTTAAGGGACTCGGTAATATGGAATCATGCATGTCGGAATCATGTACAAATATACATAACGTGTCCGCCCCCATCGCGGGTCTCGGTGAATAATCATCATGTGCCATCCTGCCGCCATCCCCGTACCATCAAATCATAAATACATACGAGATAACGTGTCCCGGCCCGCAAGTACGAGGGACTCGGTGAATAATGCAAAGAATGCGCACGAGAACATGTCCGGCCGGACTCGGTGAATCATAATCATACCGTAGTAGTACGCACGAGAACATAACATGCCCTCGCCCGGACTCGATGAAAGATACATTGAGCCATGCACGAGCGGTAGTCGTGAGAAACCATATGCCACGTAAATCCGGACTCGATGAATACGTACACTTACCAACATTCGAAGGCTCGAAACGAGTTTCGGTTCTTCCGATTTGGTATCGAAAGTTATAAGTGTTTGGAGTACGTAAACCTCTTGGACCGTTTAAGCGATCCGAGATCGTACATGAAGAACATTAACGCTTATAGAGCATACTCATATTAGAATACTCGGATCAGACGACTCATATCCAAATACACATAGCAGAATACTTATATCGGTACGCTCGCATAGGAGTACTATATCGAGTTATCATATCGTAATGCTTATGCCAAAATACTTAGATCGGAATACCTATGTCGAACATATACGTGAGAATATTTATTTTGAATACTTATATCGAATACTTAAAGCGGAGTATTTACATCGGAATGCTTATACAAAAATATTCAAATCGGATCGTCCGTCACCGAAGCATTTATATCAGAATGGTCGAACCGGAATGCTCATATCTGAGTTAATGATACTTATATCAAATTCGGAACAATAGTCAAAAGTTTCCTTAATTAACTTATAGAAATAAGGCAAATAGAACAGTACAATTAGGTCTCGGGGATTGTGGGCCCACCTCGGGTCAAATGGGGTGGCGGACACCATTTACGTATTTTACACTTCATAGTATCATTCGTGATAGTTTTAAGGTAGTCGGGTCCCATTTGTTCAAGTTCTAGGTATTTAGACAACTTTTCCAACCATTAGCAATATAATTGATTCAATTCTACTGAAAGAAAAAGGGCAATTTCGGACGTGGATTCCGAAGAGTAGAGTTGTCCCCGAGGTCCAAATTCAAGCCTAGTATATCTAGGACATGCCAAGAGAAAGAAAGGGTAAGCCTTACATACCTTTTCCGTCGCTTACGCTTCTCCAAATTCAAATCCGCTTTTTCCTCCAAAATCTACGATTGGTCACATTTACCAAATATTAATCATAAAGCTTTAAGGATTCAATCTTAATCAATTCTTGCCTTAACCTTTCAATTAAATTCATATATTCGCAAAAATTTCGGCGATATTTCCCTTAGTAAATGCACCATCCAGATTTAACTCGGCTCCAAATATCAATCACAATCCGAGAATGGAACTCGGCCACATTATTAACAACAATCCCAACAATTATACTAACAATTTCAACCATCAATTCAAAATATATTCTAATATTAACAACTCTTTTGCCGCATCATTCCATGGCATTTTATTTATTTTTAAGTCCATTACATATACTCAAGAATACTTCAAACAATTCAACTAATACTCCAAACAACCCAACCAACATACCACTTCACCCAAAGCTTTTCCAAATTCAATAAGAACACTAACTACATTTCTTTCCTTCCAACTTTATAAGCTCCCAACACTCTACATTAACAACTTCATCGATACAAACATAAGAGTTCATGCTAGTGTCACATTAGCTTCCATAACAATACCACAACGATTACAACTTCATTTCAAATCATTAAATCCTCACTTTTATTATGGAATTCACAATAACAACAATCAAATTACTAAATAAAAAATCATTCATCTTTTCTACACAAACCATCTTATTCGGCCACCCCTTGCAACACACTAAATTCATGGTTTTCATTCATTTCTTCACTCTACTACACATGTACAAACCATCCACAACATAAGAAAAAGATGAAATCTTACCTTTTTCCTTAACTCTACCACTTGACTTGAGTTGCTCCTTGTAAGAATGAGTAGTTTTCTTGCTTCAACAATTATCCCATATTAAAGAGGACCTTCAACTTGGTTGGAATACTAGAAGAAATAATTTTTTTTTGACCAACTTTCCATGGAGCTAATTTTTCATGGCCATGGCCGTGCACTCCTCTTTCTCCTCTCCCTTTCTTTTTTTTTCCAAGTCTTTCTTAGGTTAGAAAATGGATGAACATATATATATATATATATATAGTCTTCACAAGCATGTGAGGGGCACATGCCCTTCTCTCAATTTTTCTAGATTTTTCTTTCTTTTTCTTGAATTTAAAGAAAGAAGACTAAGTGTCTTCTTGTATACACTTTAGTCCCCATTAATTAAAAATGTGCACATATCCCATACATCTCACACGGATAACATGACCCTTCAAGAACATTCATGAATTTTTTGTGAAATTCCCATTTTGCCCCTCGACTTTCCTCAATATCACCATTTTACCCCTAGCCTTCCGCATTATTTTCACAGCCCATTTTGCGAATTTCTCTTTTTGCCCTTAACCTTTCACAATGTTTCCATACCACCAATGTTCATAAATAATATTCCTAACAACTCGTACATTAAAATAATTCTTGAAAATGATCTTGTCCTTAACTTGCCATGACTTTCTTGAATTATCCGAATGCATGAAATACGGGATATAACAAGTTGGAGATTTGATTTTGTTGATCTTAAAAGAGGCTCATCATTCTAGATATTCTATTCATCTGAGTGCAACAAAGATGTATTGTGACTTGAGACAACATTACTGGTGAAGTAGGATGAAGAGAGGCATTACGGAGTTTATTGCCCAGTGTTCGAATTGCCACAAGTTGAGTATGAGCACTAGAGACCAGGTGGTATGACTCAGAGGATGTACATTCCCTAGTGAAAGTGGGAGATGATAGCTATGGATTTCGTAGTTAGTCTACCAAAGACCTTGGGCTAGTTTGATGCCATTTAGATTATTGTGGATAAATTGACTAAATCCGCGCACTTCATTCTGATTAAGATTACCTACAATTCAGAGAAGTTAGCAAAGATATACATCAGAGAGATTGTTCGATTGCATGGAGTGCCCATTTCCATCATTTTAAACAGAGGCACTCAGTTTACTTCCCATTTTTTGAGGACTTTGCAGAAGGAATTGGGAACTCAGTTAGATCTTAGCACCGCGTTGCACCAGCAGACAGATGGTCAGTCTGAGAGAACTATTCAAGTGCTTAAGGATATGTTGAGATCTTGTGTGATTGATTTTGGTGGTCATTGGGACCAGTTCTTATCATTGGCGGACTTTGCGTACAACAATAGTTATCGCTCGAGTATTGATATGGTACCGTTTTAGGCTTTGTATGGTAGGAGATGTCAGTCTCCGATTAGGTGGTTCGATGCATTTAAGGTGAGACCTTAGGGTACTGACTTGTTGAGAGAGTCCTTGGACAAGGGAAAGTTGATCCAGGAAAAGCTTATTGCGACTCAGAGTAGGAGAAAGGAGTATGCGGACCGGAAGGTTTGTGATATGGAGTGTTGGTGATCAGGTCCTGTTGAAGGTTTGCCCATGCAGGGTGTGATGCGATTTAGGAAGAAGGGCAAGTTGAGCCTGAGGTTTATTGGCCCTTTTGAGATTTTTCATCGTGTTGGAGAGGTGGCTTATGAGTTGGCTTTGCCACAAGGTGTTGTAGGTGTTCATCCGGTATTCCATGTTTCCATGTTGAATAAGTACCATTCAAATGGATCTTATATCTAGTGGGATTCGATATTATTTGATCAGAATTTGTCCTTCAAGGAAAGCCGGTAGCAATCTTGGATAGGCAAGTGAGAAAGTTGAGGTCTAAGGATATTGTTTCAATTAAGGTGCACTAGAAGCACCGTCCGGTTGAGGAGGCTACTTGGGTGACCGAGGCGGATTGGAGTAGATATCCTCAGTTGTTCAACTGTTTAGATACCCCTTTTCTCCATCAGTCCCTTGTCGCTCGAGGACGAGCAATTGCTTGATTGGTATCTGATGTAACGACTCATTTGGTGGTTTATCACTTTTGGACTCTTTTTCTCTAAAATACCCTTTTCGTAGTTTTAAAAGGTATTCTTGACTTGCGAAAGCTAGTGGCACGATGATTTAATTAGCGGGTACTTTTTCAAATATATTTATTTAATGTGTTTGAATAGTTTATTTAAAGGAATATGAGTTTCACACATATAAGGTACAAGTTGGTAAATAAAGTATTTGAAGGAATGACTATATTTTATATAAATGGTTAAGTGAATAAGTAAATTGTAGAAATTATTGGGATAAGTTATTGGGCTTAGCCCACTTCTCAT
The DNA here is from genome assembly GCF_029784015.1 of Lycium ferocissimum. NCBI lineage: Eukaryota > Viridiplantae > Streptophyta > Magnoliopsida > Solanales > Solanaceae > Lycium > Lycium ferocissimum. The sequence continues at coordinate 30,900,849 of NC_081343.1, read as the reverse complement.
GACCCATATATCTTAGTGGCATAGGGTATCAAATAATACATTTACCTTTAGCAAGAAAAATAAAAGAAGGGCAAAAATATTTGAGGCACTGCCCTTAGCATGTGTGTATGAGAGTGGAGTGAGAGAGGTGACTATTGCATTGCATTACATTCATCCACTCATATACTTGACTGATCATTTGGTGAACTATATTTGTCTGGGTTGATTTCATGATTCCTCTACACTTTACTTGTATATGATATGTGACCATACCTGTTTGCTCTATGCGCTACTTGTTGGTTTCCACTTCTCCATGCGTTATCTAATTATTGTCGGCCTATGATACTTATCGATACTAGTGTTGTACTGATACTACTCTTGTTGCACTTTTTGCTGAGTGCAGACTACCATCTGGGTTCCAGTTCTACGCGTCGTAGCTGATACATGAGGGTGACATCCTTCGGCATTCAGGGTGAGCTACTTGGTCATCTGTGGCCCTGAAAAATCCTCTTTTATTTACTTCTGTATTTGCATTCCACAGACAATGTAGCCATTGGGCACTTTCAGACTTGTATTCCAGAGTTTGAGGTAAGGGTTCTGGTGATCCCCTAGGGAAGGTTTTAAGCACCCTAGTATAAAGGATCCGTATAAGACAGTTGACCTACGAGCTTTGATGTGTAATTATTTGCTTAAAGTATTTCCTTTCTTGCAAAATTGTCATACTTATCATAAATTCTGTTTTTTTTTTTTGGAAAAAACGTCCCCTTTGAAAAATAGGGTTTTTGGTTTAATATTCATACAAGGGTTCAACTCATTTCATTTCCGGACCAAGACACACTCGGGATTTCTCCCGAGTAGAGTCGCTACTAGTTTGGAACTAATGATATAAGTTTAGTTCTTGTAAGTTTTATTACATATATAGGAAAATAGCGAAGTATATCTCTTTTTTTATAGTATAAGTACATAGAAGAGTTTATCATGTCCATTTTTAGTTAATTGAAGCTCAATTGGGTCAACCATATTCCTACCAAAGCCAACTTATTGGTCCAAGTATATCTCCTCTCGTTTTGAGCCTTAAGTTTGGGCCTTTTGCCCCAAAAGTCTTGTTTCCTCTCCAAAAACTTCCCAAGTTTAAACAAATTGAAAGAAAAGGGTCTCTATTGTTTTGAAGTTTTTGAATCTTCAACCTCCAATTTTTCCAAAAAGTTTAACCTTAGTTCTGCAAATACTCTTTGTCAAAGTGGTCTTGTAGTCCAAATAATCCTCAAGTCTATTCCCATTTCGGTCCAATTTAACACTAAGGCCCAGGCAAAATCATTTATGCAGTTCCATTTCAAATGGTCTAATAATGGGCTTAAGGCCCAAAAACTATTTTTTATCAGCCCATTCTATTTTTCCAGATTTCACAAAGGGCATAAGGCCCAAAAATATGATTTGCATCTTAAAAGATCCACTTAACTTAATCACATTGTCAATTCTGATTTTTTATACTTGAAAAGGCTGGTACCAAAGTTAATTTACCAATTTTCATGCTTACACTTAACTAGGCATGTTTCCTAAGTTTTTCCATACATAAGGGTTTCAATATGTACAAATGTTGTTTACAATATACAACTAGTATATAAATAATGTATAAAATCACACACACACACATATATAGAAGAAGAGTTAGGCTAGTGGGCCTACCTAAGCCCACCAGTTGCCTATTTTTACCCATAGGTGGGCCTTCGACATATTTGCTTCCCTTACTCAGGTTCGGACTCGATCAAAGAAGGAAGGTTGGGCCTCAGGTTCAACAGGTTTCAAGAAGGAAGCGGCCCAAAGAATTAATCCCATGCAACACAAAGGGGAAAAGAAGAGTAATGAGTTAGAAAGTATCTAGGCCTTAAATGACTAAACTAATTAGAAATTAAGAGAGGATATCCACATAAAATAGTACAGGCAGAAATCAAATGCATTTTTACACTAAATGAAATAATCAACATAAAGAATTCAGATAGGCCTATAAAGATATAACACGCAGGGGCAAGGCCTAAATGTCAGTGGCAACACGAATCAACTAAAAGATGGGGGAACAGTCCCATTTAAGTGATGACATAATAAATGAAAATAGGTATGGCCCGAAGCAATATTCACATTAACACATCTAAATCGAGGATTACTCCCGGACCTAATCGATATACACAATATACTCTCATGTTATACATAGAAGTATATACAGATCATGTATACCATGTACATTTCAAGTATATCAACATGAAAATAGCACAGAACATAGCAAAGGATAAAAGTGCACTAGAAATATAGCATGTTAAGCATATATCAACTTACACATGAATCGGATCTGATGAATTTGATTCCTATTAGGCTTACTATTGTTTATGTCAATCTTCAATAACATGGATAAATATTCTATAGCCTAAAACCAAAATCAATAGCACTTATGTTGTTCTAGGATGAATACAACTATGGAAAATTTTCACAAAGATCATATCAATACAATTTATTCGATAATCTCGATCACAACATATGTACAACAGTTTAAACAAACATACATAGGCAACTTAAGACACCCCAGACCATCACTGATATGCCATGGACCATGGAAGACTTCAGACTGACAAGAGAAGACCAATAAAGGATGTCCAAAAGAGGAGACCAAGGCATGTTAACTCAATATCAAACAACTCAAGGCGGTGAAAATGTTAAACAAGCATGTTAGAGTCCTTAAGATGCTATTTCAAGTTCATTTTACATGTACGATTCTTTATAGTTAGTTTCAAAGAAACATATTGAACACCCTTGTCAAAAACCCTCACGAGTCATTAAGAGAGTAAGCAGTTAGATACTTAAGCAAATCAATGAACCCAATGTTCTCTAAACATGCTGATGATAAGATTGTGTAAAGTTTAGGCATGTGAACACTTATAAATTGTGGCGCCAGAAATCAAATAAACATTTCTTGGAAGTCAAATACCTATATGCAACATCTGAACCCCAACTGAATTTGAATATAGCTGTGCTAAACAATTCAGCATACAACATTGACCTTCAGACCTTAATCTAAGACTGATAGTTCAAGACTAGGTTAAACCAAAACAATCAATGCTAATTGCAGATGTATATTAACAGTAAGGAGACTAATTAAGTTCACACAAGGGTTATACTATCATTCAAACATAAAAGACTAACCCAAAATGACACATCTAACATTGATTAAGTAAACATGATTTTCCACATCTCCTATGCTTAACAAATCATTATAGAGATCCAGATTCTAATTCCAACATTAAACACTACTCATCTTAGGTTGAAAACAAATAACATGATAATCATTAACTTAAACATATAAACATTTGAGCATCATTCCCAACTAGATAAACAAAAGCTATGAACTGAACTCAACAGCATGCTTATGAACTAAATCACAATTGATAGGAACCATGAACAAAAGGCTAACAACAACACCATAACTAACTATTGTTTAATATCAACAAAACAGAGCAAAATATTGACCAAACATGCTTATGAATAAATCATTAATAGCAAGAATAAACAACAGGCTTACAACATAACTAAACTAATGCCTAATATCAACTGAATAGATTAAGACTAAAAGAAACTTAAATGGATAAAATATTACCTTTTCTGAGTGCAGCCCTTGTATGATTTGGAGATCCTTTTGCTCCTCAAATCCCAAACTCAGTCACAATCAAAAGAAAACAAAGATTTTAAACTTAAACTAACAAAGATTTAAAGCTTAAACTAACTCAAATATTTAAAGGTTTCAGCTAGAATATGCTAAATGCCTAGGTAATTCGAGTTTTTGTGTGAATATGTATAATATTCGGTGTTCGAGTCCTTGTCAAATGCAAATTGGGTGTTCTACTTGTAGAACCCCAAAAAATCGAAACACTGGCTCATACTCGATGTGGGTTTTTTTGCAATTCTCAGAATTACTTCTCTCAATACCACATTTAAAGGCTATGATTTAAGTAGATAAACATATCAAGGGTTGGATTTGACTCAACTTTGGGCAATTCGTTGGTTTCTTGGTGAACTAATGAGAGTCCTTGATTCAAAATATAGGTTAAGACAAATCCAATTAAGGGATTCGTCCTTGTTTGACCATGAATCGTAGAAAAAGTAAGAGAAAAGAAGGTTTATACCTTGTTTAGTTGATGCGGGTGGAGAGAGAGATAGAGGCAAGCATTAATTGCTTTGATCGATCCGACTATATCAGACCTGGAAAAGGTGTTGTCCACTTGTAAATTTGCCGAAAGTGGCAAGAATGATGCAAGAGAGACGCAGTCGCCTCCAGGCGACGCTAGGGTTTTCTCTAAACCCTGGCTGATGAAGAATGAAATGGCCAAAGGGGTGTTTGGTTATAAGACAAAGTCTTATATATTTTTGTGACTTGGGCTGGGTCAGGTCCAAAATGAACTGGGCTCGGCAAAAAAAGAAAAAAAAAAAGGGTGGCCCTATTATCGTATATACATGAGTATACACGATATACATGTATATGCATGTATATCGGTGTGTATATGCGTGTGTATATATAGGCAGGGTCTAATCACTGATTTAATAAATGTCACAATTAAGAAAAATAATTAAGTTATCCCTCTAATTATGACCAAATACAATCAATTAATCGAACTAATAAGTACGGTTAATTATGTAAAGACTTAATCTTGCAATTAGGACCTTAATTGACTTGAAACCATGAGATTGGTTATTTCAATCGTGGCCTCATGTAATCTAATCAACCAATTAAAGACTAATTTTGCAAAAAATGACCTCAATTGATTTAAACCATGAAGTTGCTATTTCCACTAAGGCCATAATTAACCAACAATCAATTATTCAATTGTAGCCGCAATTAATCGCATAGTAAACAAATTTTCAAATATAACCATAATTAAGCATTTAATTAATTATGAATAATTCAAAAATTGCACAAATGCAAATTGATTATGCAGGGTTAAAATTTGAGAGGTAAAAATCATTATTTATTTAATTAATCAAATTTCTTGAATTAAACGGAGTAAAATACTTGTTAATTAGACCTTCAATAATTTTAACAACTAATTAAATAATTTGTTTTAAATTATTTTTTATTAAGCTTGGCAAATGCTTCATGTTAATTATAAAAAATATGTAAATTATTTTCCAAATGATTTACAATATATATTGGGATTTATTTTGCCAAATGAAATGGCAATATTATCGAAACAATTTTGTAAAAATAATTTTGACTTATAAAAATACATATTTCACTCTGTTTGATATCCAAGAATTCTGGATAATTAAAATAGAATTATGGGAGGTCAAAAATTAGGTGTCAACAATTTTTGTTTAGGTGTTCGGTGATGGCGGGACCATCCCTGAGCAACAAAATTTGACAAACCTTGATTTTTGACTGATCCATTTCAAACTATCTCTTTTTTTTATGTGATTTTCAAATATATGGCCGAGGCCTGGTTCTTTGGTTTTCCTATATATCTCAGGTTACATGAGAATTCAAGCCACTTATAGTTTGACTCACTTAGACTTCTAAATGCGAATTTAAGCAAATCTCAGATCACTCGGTCGTCAAAACTGAGAAGTCCGGAGTGATTGGTTGGAGTGTGACTAACTCTCTGGTATTGAGTCCGCCTACATATCTCTAGTCTTTGGGAATCAATTCACTATTAGTTCGACTCAATAGGAAGAAAAGGGTATCCCTTATGTGGGAATGCCTTTGTGCGTGCCGGTGTGTGCCTGACCGGTTGTACGAAAGTTAAAAAGAAAGCAAGCAAAGCATGTAAAAAAGTTTGTGTGGCTGAGCATGGGGTGGAGCGATCTTCCAAATCCTTTCCGGAGAGCTTGACTCTTATGCGCACCCTATCTAGACCGGTTGGGTAAGAAAAGTTTCACGTTTACTCCGCATGTGTCCGGATTTGATTTAATTAGCCTATTCCTCCATTTGGCGACTGCCAATTTGTTTTCGTCTGCTAGGTAACGTCGTGATTGATTTTGAAAGTGAATATTGCACTCGAGTGATCGGATTTACATCGTTTCGACCTTTGGAGTGAAAACTGCGATCGCCTGACTGGATTTACATCTCTTTGACCTTTGAACCGAAGACTGTGGTCGTCCGACCGGATTTACATCGCTTTGACCTCCTTTGATTATTGTTTGTAGGAATGGCCCTCACGGAAGCTTGTATGAATGAATTGCCCTCGTGGCATGTTTGTATGAATGGCCCTCGCGGCAATGTTTGTATGAATTGCCCTCTTGGCATGTTTGTATGAATGGCCCTCTTGGCATGTTTGTATAAAAAGTATTTTATTTTACAACTGTTAATTATAAATATCGATTACTTTTCTTGATTTAAATGATTTTGTTAGCTCAAACAAAATTAAAATTTGAAAATTAATATTTCGATTTAAAGGTGAAGTTGAAATTATGTTTGACATGAATTTTACTTGGAGAAAAAGTTGTACTTTTATAAATGAACCACTACTTCATTCCGATACTCAAATAAAATTTTTAGCTTGATAATTTTTCATTTATAAGTGAAGTTGAAAAAATAAATAAATTTATAAAATAAATATTAATTTGAAAATAATAATGTGTGTCTAAATGCTTGTTAACTCAAGCAAAGGAAGTATACATATGATAAAATTCAACATTTCATAATAATAATAATATAAGATAAACGTGCAACACACGTTCAAAGAGACTAGTTTTATGTATGGGATATGGGAAAGGTGACGGTGTTATATACGCACTACCACCTGATCAGCTAGTCATATGATGATACAATGATGATGATGCCCACAGAGGCCGACATGGATGGGATACCCACAGAGTCTTGACAGGTGTTATATATATATATATATATATAACCTCATGCATACATGCACAGTATCTATGCATTTCGTTGACTCTCATAAGCAGTTCAGATGTACAAGTTACATTTATTTACTCTATATTTTTCTTATGTCTCTCTCTCTCTCTTATGTTACTCTCATGCCTAACATACTCAGTACTTTATTCGTACTGACGTCCTTTTTGTTTGTGGACACTGCGTTTATGCCCGCAGGTAGACAGGGAGACAGATCAGGCCCTTAGGTTGTCTTCTCAGCGCTTGAACAGGAGCACTCCACTTGTTCCGGAGCTGCAGTCTACTTTGGTATGATTATTTTGTGTACATATGGGCATGGTGGGGTCTTGTCCCATCCTTATTATGTTATGTACTAGTAGAGGCTCGTAGACAAATATGCACAGCTAGATGCTTATGGACTTCTCGGTCCATATTTTCTTGTTGTATTATTATTCTGGCAGTCTTGTCGACTGGTATACTTGGGGGTTAGTTGATTTCGTTTATACATGTATATATATCTTGGGTTTAAGTCCCTTTTAGCTTATGATACCTCTTAGTTAGTATTATGGCCCACTCAGGTATGATTATGGGATGCATGTATGCCTTGGGGTTCTCGCTAGGATAGCTCCGGGTGCCCGTCATGGCCTTCAGGCTGGGTCATGACAAATTTGGTATCAGAGTAGTTTGTCCCAAGGCTGTCTACAACCTGTGTCTAGCAAAGTCTTGTTCATGGTGTGCAGTGCACCACACTTATAAACAAGATACTGCAGGACATTTAGGAATTGCCTTTCATTCTTATCTTACATCGTGCGGTAGAGCCATGTTATGAGGATTCTCTTTTCCTAACTATGTGTTATGATTTTAGTAATGCCCGTGACGAGAAAAGCTTCAGTAGCCCAGAAGGGCAAGTCAGTGGTCGGCAGGAGTACTTGTCGGGTACCACCTCTAGAGGTTGAGGAGGGCCAGTCCCAGAATGAAGTTCCATCTAAGACCTCTCATACTCCAACCGCTCCAAAGGAGCATAGAGGAGCTTCAGCCCCAGCTCCAGCACCCCTAATTCCTCCACCTAATGCCTCAGGCTAGGAGATGCTAGAGGCTATTCAGTTGTTGACTCAGTTAGTAGCCGCTCAGGCCCAGCGTCAGGGTACGGGTCATGGTGACAGGGCTGTTAGTGCCAGGGTTCGAGATTTTATTAATTAGGACCCTTCAGAATTCTTTGGGTCAAAGCCAGATGAGGACCTGCAGAACTTTATAGATGAGATGTTAAGGATGTTGAGGATGTTGAAGGTGATGCATGCTTCAGATACTGAGTCGGTAAAGTTGGCTTCTTATAGATTACGGGATGTTGTTATTCATTGGTATGAGACTTAAGTGTCTTCTCGAGGAATTAATGCACCCCCACCAGTGTGGCAGGAGTTCATAGATGCCTTTCTTCGGCATTATTTGCCTCCAGAGATTCGACGGGCCTGAGCTGATAAGTTCCTGAACCTTAGACAGGGGAGCATGAGTGTTCTGGAGTATAGTCTTTGTTTTAATTCATTGGCTAGGTATGCCCCATCTGCTGTAGCAGAGATGGAGGATTGTGTTTATCGATTTGTGAGTGGATTAGGGCCACACTTGATTGATGTGTTATATCCCGTATTTTGTACATTGGGATAATCCGAGCTAACCATGATAAGTTAAGGACAACACTATTGCGGGATACGAGGTAGGGACTTTAACCTCCGATTTTGTTTTAGGGCACAAGTTGTTTATAATATTATTGGTATGGAATATTAAGGGCAAATTTGGAATTAGGAAATTAATTGGTCATGAACCACAAAAAGGGCCAAGTGGCCGTGTGGTGTGGTGTGGTTCCCACACATGGTTTGGCCAAATTTAATTGATCCAACCCATGTGTGGGCCATGGTACACTTGTATAATTCATATAAGTACATAGTAGATGACTAGCAAGACATTTTTCATCATCTTTTCACTTAAGAAAATTGTAGAAACTTGGAGAAGAACAAGGGAGACCATTCGGCCATGGTGACCGAAAATTGAGGTCCAAAAATAGTGATCAAAAAATATTTTCTTCGAGCAATTCAACCAATTAGAAGGCCCTTATTAACGTGGAGTAGTTGTTGGAGTCAAATAACCATTTGTTTGTGCCATTTACAACCCTAGCCAACTTGTGGAGTTAAGTGGAAAAGGTAAAGTTCAATCTTCTTTTTCATGTGTTATGGATGGTTTGTACATGTTGTAGTGTGAAGGAATGGATGAAATTCATGTAATCATGTATGTTGAAGTTGGGCCGTGTCACGACCCAACCCCGTAGGCCGTGACTAGTCCCCGAGCTGGACACCCGTACACACATATTAACCATAATCAGCATACAAACACTTATATATATACACAAGTCAGTCGTCATCTCAATCTGTCGTATATAAGTATATGTGTACATCTCGCATATAATCCAGAAAGGCTATCACAATAACCACGACATCTCAAGAAAACATATATACACGCAGCCGACAAGGCTGCCACTGCGGTTGGGACCGCCCAAAACATAAATCACATAAGCATAGCCGAACAGTAACTATTCACAACCCACACATGTGTCTACAGACCTCTAGGAGTAATCACAGAACCATATGACGGGACAGGGCCCCGCCGTACCCCTGAATAAACGTACATATATAATGGAAGTGTCTGTACCAAAATATGGCTCCGAGAACAAAGCGAGCACTCAAAGTAGCGAGAATCGGTATCTGGGCGGCGGGTCACCAAATCGATCGTCGTACCGGGCACGAAACGCGACCCCGAAGAGGGTCGATACGGAATATGTACTGAGCATGTAAAGCATGGAATACAGTAAACAGGATCAAACTGAAATAAGAAATATAGAAAATCATAAGACTTGCCTTTGAAACATAAATCATGCGTATCAATATCATATCCGGCTCATTATGGGACTGAGTGACTTAAGTAAATACTCATCATGTACATATGCATATATAACGTGTCCGTATACAGTGAGGGACTCGGTAAGTAAAATCATTATGTCATGTACATATAACGTGCTCCCCTCCTAGTGAGGGACGCGATAAGTAAAATCATCATATCATGTACATATAACGTGCCCGAGCCCTCTAGTGAGGGACGCGGTGAATGAAGTCATCATATGCCATCCGGCCGCCTCTCCCATATCATCGTCATATCATATAACGTGCTCGGCCTCTAGTGAGGGACGCGGTGAATATCATCATATACATACAACATGCCCCGGCCCTCTAGTGAGGGACGCGGTGAATAATGCAGTGGAGTCGTGCACGAATACATGCCCTGGCCCGGGACGCAGTGAATAAGTAATAACAACTCGCACGAGCAGAGTAGTGAGAAAGCATACGCACATAAAACATTTTCAAAGACTCAATAGGATAATCAAAACGAATCATCTTTTAAAAGCCAAGACAGTAGTCAAATCAAGTTTCCTCCGAACGTCATTTGGGAACATATCAAATAGAACTTTAGAAACCATAGACACGTATCAAAACCATATGCATATAAATCATCAGTCCAGACTCGACAGATAAATAAGTAATCAACACTCGGGGGTTAAGACGATAGTCATGCAAGTTCTTTTCAAAAAGTCGTTAGAACCAAACATAGAAGAGTCTCGGGGGCCCACGGACAAGTATCAAACCAATCTGAGCCCGCCTAAGAAAGTTAGAGCCATTATACGCTATAGAATCTTCTACGAACGTATCGAAGCGATCCGGTTAAATACTACGAAAGTTACGGCCATTATTAGACATAGGATCCTTTAAGAACAAAAATATTTATGTAACATTTGAAATCCAATCATACCAAAGACATAAAGACCATAATTCTACTACTTTAAGAATGCCGACATTAAGAGGTGAATAAGAATCGTAGACATGCCCGGATCGTAAGAATGGAGTTACCCCGAGGTTCGTATCATAGCCTACTTACAACTAGGACATGCCAAAAGAAAGAAGGGATAGCTTTACATACCTCGTCCGCTCTCAAAGCTAATCCAAACCTAAGTCTCGGGCTTCCCAAGATCTACAACAACATCATTGATACCAAACATTAGCTATAGGCACTTAAGAATTCAATTCCAAACTAGTACTTTATCTACAGAAATTTGGGCAGCATTTCCCCTGTAAATTCAACAACCTCGAGAATTCAACTCGGCCAAATCATCAACAACAATACCAACAACTATATTAACAACATCAACAACCAATTCCAAATGCACTCTAACATTAATAACTCCTTTCTACATGATTCGACGACATTCCATTACATTCAATTCAACTACATACTTTCAAGCTAACATCAATGCTCGCACATTCAAGTACTAATCCGAGATCATTCAAACAAGTTTCAAGAACATTTCAAACAATCCACACGATAATCAAAACAACCCAACCAATATGCAATGCCACCCGAAATCTTCCAAAACCTGAAAACAACAACAACAACACATTCCTCTCTCCCAAATTCATGAATTACATCAACAATCCACACTTTAACAATGTCATTCTCATAAATATAAAAACTACACACAATTCACGTTGGCTTCTAAAACAGCCCACAACAATTACAACTTCAACTTGAACCATTAAGCTTTCATTATCATCATAGAATCCACAACAACAATAACCAAAATACTACATAAAATTAGTTCGACATGCCTTCACCAAATCAGCCCATATTCGGCCACAACATCAACACCATAATTTCATGAGTTTCATTCATTTTCACATACTACAACATGCACAAACCATCCATAACACATATAAAAGGAGATTAAACCTTACCTTTTTTCCTTAACTTCACAACTTGGCTAGGGTTGCAAATGGTATAAACGAATGGTTTGCTTGTTCCAACGACTATCCCACATTAATAAGGACCCTTCAATTGGTAGAAAAGCTAGAAGAAAATATTTTTTTGATGAAGATTTTTGGACTTCAATTTTTGCTTGCTATGGCCGAATGGCCTTCCTCTTATTTTCTCTAAGTTTCTTGAATTTTCTAAGGGTTGAAGATGATGAAAATAATGAACTTGTCCTCTTCCAATTACATATATTAGCCATCCATGTGGACCATGGCCCACTCCATAGTGGCCGACCACTTGGCCCTTTTTATTCCATGAATTTTAACTTGCCAAAATTAACTTTTGACCTCAAATTTTCCTTAATATTTAATGCCAATAAAATCACAAGCAACTTATGTCTTAAAATAAAATCATGGTTAAAAGTCTCTACTTCGTATCCCGGAATAGTCTTGTCCCTAACTTATCATGGTTATCTCGGATTGTCCCAATGTACAAAATACGGGATATAACAGGTCGTGTAGGGGCTGTTTTTGGTAGAACATGGTGAATTGATTTTACTTGATATTTTGGTTGTTGTCTTGTGGATTCTATGATGTAAAATGAAGATTTAATGATTCAAGTTGAAGTGGTAATCATTGTGGGCTGTTTTAGAAGTTAATGTGATTCTAATATAGTTTCTTGTATTTATGAGAATAATGTTGTTAACGTGTGGATTGTTGGTGTAGTTCATGAATTTGGAAGAAAGAAATGTGTTGTTGTTGTTCCTCTTGAAGTTGGGAGGTTTCGGGTGGAGTGGCATTTTGGTTGGATTGTTTTGATTATTGTGCGGATTGTTTGAAGTGTTCTTGAATCTTGTTTAAGTGATCTCGGGTTAGTACTTGAACGCGTAAGCATTGGTGTTGGCTTGATTGTATGTGGTTGATTTGAATGTAAATGGAATGTTGTCGAATTATGTAGAAAGGAGTTACTAACGTTAGAATGCGTTTTGAATTGATTGTTGATGTTGTTATTATGATCGTTGGTATTGTTGTTGACGATTTGGCCGAGTTGAATTCTCGGGGTTGTTGAATTTATAGGGGAAATGCTGCCCAAATTTCTATAGATAAAGTCATAGCGTGGGAATGAATTCCTAAGTGCCTATAACTAATGTTAGTATCTAACGACGTTGCTGTAGATCTTGGGAAGCCCGAGACTTAAGTTTGGATTAGCTTAGGAAGCGGACGAGGTATGTAAAGCTTAACCCTTCTTTCTTTTGGCATGTCTTAGATGTAAGTAAGATATGATACGTGCCTTGGGGTAACTCCATTCTTAAGATCCGAGCATGTATATGATTCTTATTTACTTCTTGATGCTAGCATTCTTAATATAGTCGTACTATGGTTCTTGTGTCTTTTGTATGATTGGAAAATAAATGTTGCATAAAAGCTTTTGTTCCTAAAGGAGTCTATGTTGAATACCATCTCTAACTTTCATAGGCGGGCTCGGATTGGTTTGATACTTGTCCGTGGTCCTCGAGACTTTCCTTTGTATAGTTCTAACGACTTTTTGAAAGAACTACTGACTATCGTCCGAACCCCCGAGTGTTGATTACTTATTTATCGTCGAGTACGGGTCGATGATTTATATGTATATGGTTTTGATACGTATCGATGGTTCTAAGTTCTATTTGATATGTTCCCGAATGACGTTCGGAGGAAACTTGATTTGACTATTGTCTTGGTTTTTAAATGATGGTTCGTTTTGATTATCCTATTGAGTCTTTGAAAATGTTTTAAACTACATATAGTTTCTCACTACTCTGCTCGTGCATAACATTATTACATCTTTCGCCGAGTGCCGGGCCAGTTATGTCATCGTGCGCATTATGCTATATTCCGAAGTATGATGTGTTACGAAGTATGATGTGTTCCGAAGTATGACGTGTTACGAAGTATGATGTGTTCCGAAGTATGATGTGTTCTGGAGTATGATATGTCGCGGAGTTATACAATATTCCGAAGTATGATGTGTTATGGCGCCAAAGACGGGGTGGCGACCATGTTCCGTCTGCCGAGTCCCATAACGGGCCGGATATGATACATGACATTGATATGTATAATTTGTGTTTCAAGAGTAAGAATTTTGGCATTCTGATTATTATATTTGTTTTACGTACCTCTTATGTATTATTTGTATTTCAAATGCAAAGACTTTGGTATTCGGTTATTAGGCTCACTTTACGTACTCGCCTTACTTCATTTATGACCCCGTTTTCGTATTTCATGCTTTACATACTCGGTACATATTTTCGTCACGACCCCCCTTTCTTCGAGGCTGGCCGCGTTTCATGCCGGAGGTACGGACGATCGTTTTGGTGATCCGCCCGGTTAGGACATCCGTTCGTTGTCTTGGAGGGCTCCGCGTCCGGGAACCCATATTTTGGTACAGTATTCCTTTGTTGTATATATGTACAATTATTCGGGGGTACGGCGGGGCCACGTCCCGTCATATGGTTCCGTGATTACTCTGAGGTCCGTAGACATGTGTGTGGGTTGTGAATAGTTAGTTGTTCGGCTATGTCCGTGTGATTTATGTTTTGGGCGGTCCCACGCGCGCGCGACCTTGTCCACGTACATATATATATGTTTTGACATGTTGTGTATATTATAATGCCTTGCGTAAACCCCCACGTACGTATATATGTCTATATGCGACAGATCGAAACGACGTTTGACTTTTGTATATGTATAGGTTATTTGTATGCTAATTCGGGTTAATGGGTGTGTACGAGTGTCCAGTTCGGGCACTAGTTACGGCCTACGGGGTTGGATCGTGACAAAAGTGGTATCAGAGCGGTTCGTCCTCGGAGTGTCTACAGACCGTGTCTAGTAGAGTCTTATTTATCGGTGTGTTGTGCACCACATCTATAAACGGAAGCTACGGGACATTTAGGATGTTATCTTTCCTTCGATACTAGATCGTGCGATAGAGGCTGTATTATCGGGATGACTCCTCCCTAACGAATTGTTATGTTTACGGTGATGCCTCCGAGGAAGGCGACGGTACGCCCCCCGAGAAGGGCAAGTCGACGACGGTGGAGAGACTAGCCGAGCCGGAGAGTTACTAGGGCCGTACTCGGCAGGCACCGAGGTTGTGCTCCGTCGGCGAGCTGCTACCCGCTGCTATCGAGAGGAGCATAGGCGGCCCCGGCGGTGCCCGGATCACGGGGCGGCTCACCGCCGGCTCCGGGTTCCCGTGCCGAGCCTCCGGCTCCTCGGAGAGAGAGAGAGAGAGAGAGAGATAGAGAGAGAGAGAGAGAGAGAGAGAGAGAGAGAGAGAGAGAGAGAGAGAGAGAGAGAGAGAGCTCGCGATGGAGACGGATTGGGAGGTGACCATGCAGACAAATATGATAGCTTGAGGGTCCGTGATTTCCTGACTTGTAATCCCCCCGAGTTCTACGGGTCAAAGCCCGTGAAGGATCCCCAGGAGTTTATTCGACAGATACAGCGCACACTGAGGGTGATTAGAGCTTCGAGACCGGGTACGTCGGCGGCTTCATATCGGTTGCGTGATGTAGTCGTTAATTGGTATGAGTCCTGGGAGTTGTCTAGGGGCGAAGATGCTCCTCCAGTAATGTGGGACGAGTTTACAGAGGCCTTTCTTGGCCACTTTCTGCCTCCGGAGATGAGATGAGCCAGAGTTGATAGATTCCTACGTCTGAAGCAGAATGGTAGGAGTGTTCGAGATTATAGCCTTGAGTTCGATTCGTTGGCTAGATATGCAACCACTATTGTAGCTGATATGACCGATAGGATGCATCGATATGTGATGGGGTTGGATCGCTATTTGGTTGATAGTTGTATGGTGATGGCTTCTCAGCCCGGTATGGATATTGCACGGGTACAGGCGTATACCCAGGGGATGGAGGACCGACATAGAGGGCGCCAGCCCGACCGAGATTACGACAGGAGCCAGCCCAAGAGGGCCAGATCAGCGGTTGTTACGGGAGAGTCCCGAGCGGGCGGCCTCGGCGCGGTATGGTAGATATCGAGTCCCGGCCCGGCGCGAGTACACCCCCATAGTTCACGGGTAGGAGACCGGATAGTACGGGGTATTCAGGAGTAGGTCAGAGCTCCAGGGCTTCGAGTTCGCAGGTGGACAGAGGTTCCGGTCAGTCGAGGCCACCCATACCTCAGTGTTCTCACTGTGGGAGGTATCACCCTGGAGAGTGTTATCGTGCTACAGGTGCTTATTTTTCTTGTAGCCGTCAAGGCCATACTATGAGAGAGTGTCCGTGCGAGCGTCCGGTGGTGCGGCCCGAACATCGAGTCGATTCTTCGGTTCATCTTCCTCTTCTGTAGCTATGCGCCCTATGGGGCGGGGTATGCCGAGACCAGCAGGCCGTGGCAGAGGCTGTGGCGGAGCCTCCAGTTCTAGCGGCCCATCGAACCGCCTATATGCGTTGGCCAGTAGGCAGGATCAGGAGGCATCACCAAACGCGATTACAGGTATATGAGTCCTTATTGGAATATTTCTATGTATGTGTATTTGCTGTATGAGTGTTACTTAATAGCGGCAAGCAGAAATCCAAAAGCCGATAACCAAGTATTTATAAGTAACGGCGATCAAGGTGTGTCCCTCACCATTGGGAATCTGGAAGTCTAGGACGGAAAGTAGTCATATCATAGGTGAAAGGTGAATATTGAGGATTGAAAAAGGGCTAAAATAGTAATTGTGGAGTCAGAAGAGTAAGAGGCCCCTTCTAATTCGGAGGGGGATGTGTTATGAGAACGTTTCGTAATCTGTTAAGACTTCAACTTACTCCAGATTATGTGATGAAGGTCATACGGTGAGGTGGACGCGATTATACTAGTATTAAAGCATTGTATTTCATTAGAGTTCTAAGGTTAAGCGTGCTGGAGTGAGAGAAATTTTAGGATGGGTGACCCCCTGGGAAGTATTCTGAGAGTCTTATAAATTCAGACATAAGAAGCAAATGAGCAGCTAGAGTAGACTAAGGGAAGTTAGAGTGTGTGGAGTGGGCAGAGACCTTAAGAGGTCGAGTAGGACGGGGCGGATTAGACCGGTAGAGGGAAGGAAGGTGCAGCACAGCTCTAGAATTAGGGTGAGTTTGAGTAGCGTTTGGAAATATTTGTAAACGAGATGCTAGAATTTATGCATATATATAGGTGTGCATGTGATACTCCATACATGGCTATATCACAGGGTATGTGTATTCCGAAGGCGACGTTGTGGCATATTGGAAACACCAATCGGACAGGGTAGTAAGGTTAAAGTGACAAATGTTACAAGGCAAACTGATGCTATTTCCACTACAGGATAAGCTTGGAGAGTTCTAATGCTAGGATATTTGGAGAAGAAAGAAAGTGAGTAGGTAGGAGGTAAGGATATCCAATGTCGGGCAAGGTGAAAAGTAAGAGACACGAGTGAGTCAAGCCTCCAAGAGGGACGACGGGCGAAAGAACAAGTAATGGATGTGTATGAAGAGAAAGAGTATGACAAGCGAATGGTGTTGAATAACTTAAGAGATATTATGAAGGTTAGCGGTGCTATACCGGATTAAAGGCCAAGATGTTGGTACGTAAAGTGGTTCGCCAGTGATATTGCAACTTGCAAGTAACAAGGAAGAGGGAACAGAAAATCCTCTATCATAAGAAATGAGAAAGTCAAGAGTAACTAAAGGAAGGGAAAGAATTATGACAAAGTAGGACGAGCGAGTTTCAGTGAACGAGATATAGAGCAGAATGAACCAGGGGACGGAAAGACCATGCCTACGAATTGAATATACTTTATACAAGCTATACGAGAATAGTGACGCAACCTACAAGTATTGGTATGTCAAAAATGAGACTAAGTGAGCACTTGATAAGAAGTCGAGGTGTTATAGCCCGTATTTTGTACGTTTGAAAATTTCAAAGTCGACGGGAAAAGTTAAGGGGCGAGACCATTTTCAAAATTATTTTAATGTATGAGTTGTTAGGAATATTGTTTATGAACATTGGTATTATGGAAATCGAGAAAGGTTAAGGGCGAAAAGGGAAATTCGCACAAGGGTCCATGGTAATATTGTGGAAGGCTAGGGGTAAAATGGTAATTTCACAAGTGTTTAAGAAATTTCTTGAAATTTCTAAAGTGGCCGTGTGGCATGGGTAGTATGTGCCCACATTTTTATTAAATGGGGGCTAATTGTAAATCATAAAAAAATTACATGGACCAAAGCTTGCACAAGAAGACACTTAGTCTTCTTTGAACTTTGAGAAATTTGAAGAAAAAAGAAGAAAATTCTAGAAAGGAAAGAAGGGGGACATGTGACCAAACTTGAGGGACTTAAGCATAAATATATATAAGTGGTGGGAGAATTATATATATATATATATATATATATATATATATATATATATGAGTTCATCTTTTAATTCAAGACATTAGAAAGAAAGAAGGAACAAAAAAAAAAAGAGAGAGAGAGAGAAGAGCCATGGCATTCGGCCATGGCTAGCCAATTTTGGCTCCATGAAAGACTTTAAAAAAAAAAAATTCTTTTAGCTTTTCTATTAAATGGAAGGCCCTCTTTAACATGGAAGAGTGGTTGGAGCAAGTAGAACCCATATTCTTGTAAAGATTGCAATTCTAGCCAAGTGAAGGATTAAAGGAAAAAGGTAAGGTTTAAACCTTTTCTTATATGTTATGAATGCTTAAGTATGTTGTAGTATGGAAATATGGGTGAAAACTCATGAAGGTATGATGTGTGTAGTATGACCGTGTGTGTATGTGGTGTTGAACATGCATGCAATGAGTTGTATAGGAAGCATGGATTGATTTTTATGTGGCATGTTGGTTGTTGTTGTGATGTCAAGAAATTGATTAAGTTCATGAAATAGGTGTGTGCAAGTGTGTAGCCGAATGGTAGATGGTTTTGGTAAGTTATGGTAAATTGATCTTATGTGACATTTTAGTTGTTGTCGTTACGGATTATGTGATGTAGAATGAAGTTTGTTGTTGAAGTAATGTGTGTGAATGATAATGAAATGTAAGGTTGGTGTTGAATTTGAAGGATTCGGATAAGGTAGTGTGTTGATTGAGTCGATGGAACATTATGTGAAATGAATTGAATTGTTGGTATTGTCATTGATAATGTGGCCGAGTTCCATTCTCGGGTTTGGTTGTTGATAAAAATTGGCCGAGTTAGAATCTCGGGGATGGCGCATTTACAGAGGAAATGCTGCCGAAATTTCTGTAGACAAATGTTGGTTCAAGATTTGAATTCTTAAGGACTCTAATTAATGTTTGGTAAATGTGGCCAAATTGTAGATTTTGGAGAAATTGGAACTTGAATTTGGAGGAGCGTAAGAAGCGGAAAAAGGTATGTAAGGTTTCACCTTCCTTCTTTGGCATGTCTTAGACATAATAGGCTTGAATACGCGCCTCGGGGATGATTCCATTCCTAGAAATCCGAACTTGAAATTTCCCCTTTTTCATTCAATAGAATTGAATTAAGTTTGGTGTGTTTTATTGAAATAATTGTTTAAACATCTCCAACTTGCCCAAATGGAACCGAGTGACCCTTAGACCTTCATAAGTGACTCCATGAAGCTTAACGTATGTAAATTGTGTACGCCACCTCAGCTGACTCGAGGTGGGCCCACTATTCCCGAATTCTCTCTTATTGTTCCGGTTGGTTTATTTTCGTACTATAACTAAAGGAAACTTTTGGTTACCATTCCGACTACTAAATAATAGTTGTTTTAACTAGTCCATCGATTCCAAGGCTTGATTTTCTTCCTAAAAGTTCATAAATGTTTTCCAAAATATTCACCTTTCTCCAAAATCCAAGTTTTACGATTTTTGAAAGTTTTTATGATTAAAACAACGTCTATGATTTGATGATGACAATGATGACGCCAGATATGAGAAAACGTCTATGATGAATATGTTTTTACCATGAATACGACGATATGAAATGTTAAGCTATTTTTGGATAATGACTACTTTAAAAGTCCCAAGTATATGAAACGATGCCTTATGATTCTGTTTTATGTTTTTGTTACATCCGGCATTTTTGCGTCTTTGGAAAAATTGGAAGTAACCTCGCTTGTAAGAAAATAAGGTCATAGTTGATTTTATTTAACACATGAGTTGTTCATGGAAGAATATTAACGTGGAAGTGTTAAAGAAGGCCAGGGGTAAAATTTGGAATTTTGGAAATTAGTTTCGGGAATTGCAAAATAAGAATTTTGACTAATTGGGCTCAAGAAACAAAAAGGAAAAAATCAAGCCCAAAAGAGATGGGGTGGCCGGCCAATAAGGTCCAAGCCCATGGACCTAATTAATTCCCATGTGATAATTATAATATAAGGGTCATTAAGTAGTCTTGAAGTGTGTAGAAAATTCAAGAAAAGAAGACAAGGAGAAAACAAGAACAATAAGAGCTAAGGGATCAAGGCATTCGGCCAAGACCCAAATTTTTTCCCCTTTGAAACCTTGATTCCAAAATTATTTTCTTGTGATATTTATACCAATTCAAGGTCCCTCTACAACGTGGTGGGATTATTTCGGAAGATAACCCATTGGTTTCGTCGTTTGAGTAAATTGGTGGAGTGAAGAAACTTGAAGAGGAAGGTAAGAATTCATCCCTTCTAATTATGTTATGAAGGTTTATGTGCGTAGTAGTATATGTAAATGAGTAGAAAATATAGAAATATGGAAGTTTGTATGGCGGAAGTGCATGTGTGCATGTGGCCGAATATATGTAGTATGGTTATGTTGAGTTTTAAGTTGTATTATAGTTGTGGTTAATGTGGAATTCGTATTGGAAATGAAAGTCGAATGAGAATTGAATGAAGTTGAAAGTTGCATGTTGGCCGTGGCCTATAGGTGGGGGAAATGGTGATGGATTTATTTTGTTTAACGTGTTAATTGTGTTATTGTGATCCTTGCAATGTAAATGGAAGTTAAACGAGGTAAGTTTGCATTGAAATGGAATGTAGAGGCTTATGTCGTTTTAGTATGATTTCGTGTCATTATGATAATTAAGTTGTTAAGGTGTAAATCATGGTTAATATTGATGAACTTGGGTGATGGAAACATGCTATGAATAAGTATGTTAAAGATTAGGAGATTTGGATAAATTATGGCTTGGGTGGAAAGTTTGTATATTTTGTATATCTTGTGTATATATTGTAGAAATGGTACCAAATGCTTCCGGATGGCATTGTAATGATTTTGATTGGTAATGAATGTGAGTATGATGGTATTGATTGGGACATGTGAAGTCGGAATGGAAGTTGTTGTATTATGTTGGAAAGTGGGCTAGTTGTATTATATTGTGTTTTGTAGCGATTGTTGTTGTCGTTGGTGTTGTTGTTGGGTGTTGTTGATTGTCTTAAGCCGAGTTTAATTCTCGGGGTGTCGTATTTATAGGGGAGGTGCTGCCCAAATTTTTATAGACAAGTATTGGTCAAGAATAGAATTTCTAAGTCTCATGAATAGTAGCGGTAAAGGTGACCATTTGCGGATTTTTGACGAAACGGGATTGAAGTTTTGGCAAGTGCGAAGGACAAGAAAGGTATGTAAAGCTTTCTATTTCCTCTTCATGGCACGACATAGGTGTGTTAGCTTCGAATTCGACCCTTGGATTCGCTCTATCTCTTGGAATTCTACATCTAAAGTTGAGCCTTTTTCGTTCAATGGTATTGTACCCAATTAGGCCACAATTGACTAGATTGATTCTAGACTTCTAAAATTTGTACAAATCTAATCCGAACACTCTAAAACACTTACTAATGATATTATGAAGTTCAACGAGTGTGATTTAAGTACGCCACCTCATTTGACCCGAGGTGGACCCGCTATTCCCGAACCCACTTCTATTGTGCTAATGATTTGTTTTTGAACAGTATTTAAAGGAAATGTTTTGATTGCTCCTCAAATTCCTAGATGTTGGTTGTTTGAAATATTCCATTAAGTCCTATGAAATGTTTTGATATGTACTCGAATCCGAAAGCTCGTCACGACATAACCCGCGTGGTGTACGTGAGGTACGTATTCGATTACCGTCCGACTTCATTCTAATGATTTGTCATCGGATTATTCGATCGAGTACGTGTAAATATTTTATGTTTTGCATTGCATTTAGTTTCTCACTACTCTACTCGTGGATGCCTAAATGCTTCCCGGCTTTGAGCCGGGCCAGGATTTGTTATCAAGCGCTTTCCTCGCATTGTTCGCCGTGCCCGGTGTGAGGGACCAGGTATGACATGTACATGGGTCCGAAGTATGCTGTGCCATGTACATATATTCTGATATCTGATGATGTGATGTGATATGGCCATTTGGTATGTATGATGTGGTTCGGAGATATTCCCTACTCTGAAGTATGATGTGTTATGGCGCGGAGACGGGCGCCTATGTTACGTCCACCGAGTCCCATAGCGGGGCCGGTTTTGGCATATGTTTACGCATGCATTATTTATTTGTTGATATGCATTTTTGACTACCTCTGTATTTCGTTCGTTCTCCGCACATTCTGTTCTGATCTTAATTTTATTTATTACAGTCGTTGCTTTACATATTCAGTACATTTTCCGTACTGACCCCCTTTCTTCGGGGGTTGCGTTTCGTGCCACGCAGGTACAGATGTTTGATTTGCTGATCCGCTCGCCTAGGTTATCTGCTCAGCTGTTTGAAGTGCTCCTTTGTCCGAAGCCCATAATTTGGTATAGATTTTCTATATCATATGTACGTATTTATTCTGGGTACGACGGGGTCCTGTCCCGTCATATGATTATGTTTTGTTCTGTAGAGGTACGTAGACATGTGGTGTGGGTTCGTATATGTTTCGTGAGGCTTGCGTACGATCTGGGCTTATGTATTTTGTGACGGCCTTATCGGCCTTCGTGCGCCATATCCACTTGACATCATTAAATTATTATTCCTGCTTATTTTTAATATTTTGCTAATTTAGGTTAAGGTACGTATGAGTGCCCAACTAGGGCACGTGTCGCGGCCTACGGAGTTGGGTCGTGACAGTTTTCCCATGATGACACTCTTTCTTGATAGTCTCCCCTTATGATAATCGTTCCTCCAAGGAGAGACAAGACGACCCTGGTTATTCCATAATGTAATCGGAGGTTTCCGACCTTATGTCACCCCGATGGATACATGACTTTCTTTGGGCTCCGTACATGGGGTCGAGTGCCCATCACACCCTCGTAAAGTCGGGGTGTGACAAAGTGGTATCAGAGCAGGTCGGTCCAAGGGTTGTCTGCAAAGTCGTGTCCGGTAGAGTCCTGTTTATGAGTGTGAAGCCGGCCACATTTATAAACAGGAGGCTGCGGGGCATCTAGGATTGTTGACCTTCTTTCTGTCTTAGATCGTGCGATAGAGCCAAGTCATAGGAAAAAAGAAATTCCTGATATAAGTCTCACATATGACGGAAGAAACGGGAAAAGAGAATACTGCGAATAGGCAAAGGTTATGGATTTAGTGTGGCGACGAAGGTATGATCGCCGCCCTCGTGAATCTGGGAATCCAGGATGAAAGATAGCTATGTACAGGAGTGAAAAGTGAACACGGGTAATTAAAAGGGGTAAAACCGTAATCATAAAAGGAAGGGCGTGTTACGAAAATATTTCGGGAATTGTAAGACCTTGACTCGCTCCCGATGATGTAAGGAAGGTTATGCGAGAAAATGGACGCGGTTATATCAGTGTTAAGGTACCAGATTCTGTCGAAGTTTCGGGGTTAAGCGTTCTCAGGTGGGAGGATGGGTGACCCCCCCTGGGAAGTTTGCAAGAAATTCTATATATTCAGACATACGAGACGAGTGAGAAGTTAGAGTGACCTAAGGAAAACCAGAATGTACAGAATGGCTGGGAACCTTAAGAGGTCGTGTAAGACGGGGTAGATTAGACTGGAGAAGAGATGGAGAATGCATTACAGCTCGAGAACTAGGATAGGCTTGAATAGTGTATGGAAGGACTTTGTGGGCTAGTGGATACGCACATATGAATGTGTAAAATGCCCCACATATGATCGTATTGGTGGGCGTGGGTGCCCCAGCGACCGAGGCTATGGTAGGGGAGGCATCAATTATGCAAGGATACCGAACTTCGAGTGTCAGCAGGAGTAAATGGTGCAAGTGTTGCAAAGTAAATCACTATTATAGGATAAGACTGGGAATTCTAGTATAATAACAATTGGAAAATAAAGAGAGTGAGTAGATGGAAAATAAAGAGATCCAAGTGTCGTAGGGAGGTGAAAGATAAGAAACCTCGGGGAGATGAGGAATAAGGTATAGACGAAGACCTCATGAAAGGACTGTTGGCATGTAAGGAACCCCGGGGGGGGGGGGGGAGAGCATGTTGTAGGCTCCAAGTCCAAAGGAAGGAAACTTATTAGCCTGGAGGCCAGAGTTTAAAACGTATCGGCCTATCAAGAAATACATGAAAGAAGTAGAAACGAGTGGGTGTAGTGGATTAGTAAAGCCTATGGCACGGAATGAGGGTTCATGTAAAGATCCAAGAGTTCGAGTGTAAGGAGAATAGGGATGAGAAGTGAGCTCGAAGAGAAGGACAACTATGAAACGGGACACCCCCCCCCCCGGAGTGCTACAAGACCCCATAAGGTTAGTTGAACATTCGAGGACGAATGTTCTAAAGGGGGGGAGGATGTTATAGCCCGTATTTTGTACG
This sequence comes from Lycium ferocissimum, assembly GCF_029784015.1. Lineage (NCBI taxonomy): Eukaryota > Viridiplantae > Streptophyta > Magnoliopsida > Solanales > Solanaceae > Lycium > Lycium ferocissimum. The sequence goes on along the minus strand of NC_081343.1, from coordinate 30,876,468 downwards.
TTTGAAAATTTCAAAGTCGACGTGAAAAGTTAAGGGGCGAGACCATTTTCAAAATTATTTTAATGTATGAGTTGTTAGGAATATTGTTTATGAACATTGGTATTATGGAAATACTGAGAAAGGTTAAGGGCGAAAAGGAAATTCGCACAAGGGTCCATGGTAATATTGTGGAAGGCTAGGGGTAAAATGGTAATTTCACAAGTGTTCAAGAAATTTCTTGAAATTTCTAAAGTGGCCGTGTGGCATGGGTAGTATGTGCCCACATTTTTATTAAATGGGGGCTAATTGTAAATCATAAAAAAAATTACATGGACCAAAGCTTGCACAAGAAGACACTTAGTCTTCTTTGAACTTTGAGAAATTTGAAGAAAAAAGAAGAAAATTCTAGAAAGGAAAGAAGGGGGACATGTGACCAAACTTGAGGGACTTAAGCATAAATATATATAAGTGGTGGGAGAATTATATATATATATATATATATATATATATATATATATATATATATATATATATATATATATATATATATATATATATATATATATATATATATATATGAGTTCATCTTTTAATTCAAGACATTAGAAAGAAAGAAGGAACAAAAAAAAAAAGAGAGAGAAGAGAGGAGAGCCATGGCATTCGGCCATGGCTAGCCAATTTTGGCTCCATGAAAGACTTATCAAAAAAAAAAATTCTTTTAGCTTTTCTATTAAATGGAAGGCCCTCTTTAACATGGAAGAGTGGTTGGAGCAAGTAGAACCCATATTCTTGTAAAGATTGCAATTCTAGCCAAGTGAAGGATTAAAGGAAAAAGGTAAGGTTTAAACCTTTTCTTATATGTTATGAATGCTTAAGTATGTTGTAGTATGGAAATATGGGTGAAAACTCATGAAGGTATGATGTGTGTAGTATGACCGTGTGTGTATGTGGTGTTGAACATGCATGCAATGAGTTGTATAGGAAGCATGGATTGATTTTTATGTGGCATGTTGGTTGTTGTTGTGATGTCAAGAAATGGATTAAGTTCATGAAATAGGTGTGTGCAAGTGTGTAGCCGAATGGTAGATGGTTTTGGTAAGTTATGGTAAATTGATCTTATGTGACATTTTAGTTGTTGTCGTTACGGATTATGTGATGTAGAATGAAGTTTGTTGTTGAAGTAATGTGTGTGAATGATAATGAAATGTAAGGTTGGTGTTGAATTTGAAGGATTCGGATAAGGTAGTGTGTTGATTGAGTCGATGGAACATTATGTGAAATGAATTGAATTGTTGGTATTGTCATTGATAATGTGGCCGAGTTCCATTCTCGGGTTTGGTTGTTGATAAAAATTGGCCGAGTTAGAATCTCGGGGATGGCGCATTTACAGAGGAAATCTTTGCCGAAATTTCTGTAGACAAATGTTGATTCAAGATTTGAATTCTTAAGGACTCTAATTAATGTTTGGTAAATGTGGCCAAATTGTAGATTTTGGAGAAATTGGAACTTGAATTTGGAGGAGCGTAAGAAGCGGAAAAAGGTATGTAAGGTTTCACCTTCCTTCTTTGGCATGTCTTAGACATAATAGGCTTGAATACGCGCCTCGGGGATGATTTCATTCCTAGAAATCCGAACTTGAAATTTCCCCTTTTTCATTCAATATAATTGAATTAAGTTTGGTGTGTTTTATTGAAATAATTGTTTAAACATCTCCAACTTGCCCAAATGGAACCGAGTGACCCTTAGACCTTCATAAGTGACTCCATGAAGCTTAACGTATGTAAATTGTGTACGCCACCTCCGCTGACTCGAGGTGGGCCCACTATTCCCGAATTCTCTCTTATTGTTCCGGTTGGTTTATTTTCGTACTATAACTAAAGGAAACTTTTGGTTATCATTCCGACTACTAAATAATAGTTGTTTTAACTAGTCCATCGATTTCAAGGCTTGATTTTCTTCCTAAAAGTTCATAAATGTTTTCCAAAATATTCACCTTTCTCCAAAATCCAAGTTTTACGATTTTTGAAAGTTTTTATGATTAAAACAACGTCTATGATTTGATGATGACAATGATGACGCCAGATATGAGAAAATGTCTATGATGAATATGTTTTTACCATGAATACGACGATATGAAATGTTAAGCTATTTTTGGATAATGACTACTTTAAAGGTCCCAAGTATATGAAACGATGCCTTATGATTCTGTTTTATGTTTTCCCATGATGACACTCTTTCTTGATAGTCTCCCCTTATGATAATCGTTCCTCCAAGGAGAGACAAGACGACCCTGGTTATTCCATAATGTAATCGGAGGTTTCCGACCTTATGTCACCCCGATGGATACATGACTTTCTTTGGGCTCCGTACATGGGGTCGGGTGCCCATCACACCCTCGTAAAGTCGGGGTGTGACACGAGAAGTAATACATGAGGCCGAGGATTCCAGAATATGGACCTCATTACAGGCTTACCTCGCACTCCACGAAAATGTGATTCCATATGGGTTATTGTAGGTAGGCTGACAAAATCAGTCCATTTTCTTCCAGTCATGACTACTTATTCAGCTAAGGACTATGCAAGCTATACATTAAGAAGATAGTAAGATCTCACGAGGTCCCCATATCTATTATATCCGACAAAGGTAGCTGCGACGATCATTTGTCATTTGTTGAGTTCGCTTACAATAATAGCTACCATTCTAGCATCCAGTTGGCACGGTATGAGGCTCTGTATGGCAGGAAGTGCAGGTCACCGATTGGCTGGTTCGATGTTGACGGAACTAAGTTAAATGGCCCAGATATGACTCAGTAAACAGTTGATAAAGTGAAACTCATTCGGGAACGGGTATTAGCAGCTCAGAGTCGACAAAAGTCATATGCAGATAATCGACGTCGACACTTAGAGTTTCAGGTTGGCAATTGGGTATTTCTGAGAGTGTCACCCATGAAGGGTGTTACGAGATTCGGCAAAAAAGGGAAAGCTCAGTCCGAGATACATTGGGCCTTATCAGATCGTCCGTAAGGTAGGCAAGGTCGCCTACGAATTAGACCGACCATCTGACTTGGGAGCAGCCTACAGCCACACTGGATTGTCAGGTGAGAAGGCTGCGTATTAAAGATATGGCTCCCGTTAAGGTATTATGGCGGAACAATAACTGGGAGGAGATAACCTGGGAAGTCGAAGGGGAGATGAAGAAGAAGTATCCCCACTTATTTCCTATGCCTACAGCTGATCTAAACTCCTTAATTGGTTATGTTGATTGATGAATGAATTGTATGTGATAGGCTGTAAAAAGAGACTCCCCGAAATTCTTATAAGACCTGTAGGACTAGTTTAACATTCGAGGACGAATGTTCTAAAGGGGGGGAGGATGTTATATCCCGTATTTTGTACATTGGGATAATCCGAGCTAACCATGATAAGTTAAGGACAAGACTATTCCGGGATACGAGGTAGGGACTTTAACCTCCGATTTTGTTTAGGGCACAAGTTGTTTATAATATTATTGGTATGGAATATTAAGGGCAAATTTGGAATTAGGAAATTAATTGGTCATGAACCACAAAAAGGGCCAAGTGGCCGTGTGGTGTGGTGTGGCTCCCACACATGGTTTGGCCAAATTTAATTGATCCAACCCATGTGGGCCATGGTACACTTGTATAATTCATATAAGTACATAGTAGATGACTAGCAAGACATTTTTCATCATCTTTTCACTTAAGAAAATTGTAGAAACTTGGAGAAGAACAAGGGAGACCATTCGGCCATGGTGACCGAAAATTGAGGTCCAAAAATAGTGATCAAAAAAATATTTTCTTCTAGCAATTTAACTAATTAGAAGGCCTTTATTAACGTGGAGTAGTTGTTGGAGTCAACAAACCATTTGTTTGTGCCATTTACAACCCTAGCCAACTTGTGGAGTTAAGTGGAAAAGGTAAGGTTCAATCTTCTTTTTCATGTGTTATGGATAGTTTGTACATGTTGTAGTTTGTAGAAATGGATGAAATTCATGTAATCATGTATGTTGAAGTTGGACCGTGTAGGGGCTGTTTTTGGTAGAACATGGTGAATTGATTTTACTTGATATTTTGGTTGTTGTCTTGTGGATTCTATGATGTAAAATGAAGATTTAATGATTCAAGTTGAAGTGGTAATCGTTGTGGGCTGTTTTAGAAGTTAATGTGATTCTAATATAGTTTCTTGTATTTATGAGAATAATGTTGTTAACGTGTGGATTGTTGGTGTAGTTCATGAATTTGGAAGAAAGAAATGTGTTGTTGTTGTTCCTCTTGAAGTTGGGAGGTTTCGGGTGGAGTGGCATTTTGGTTGGATTGTTTTGATTATTGTGCGGATTGTTTGAAGTGTTCTTGAATCTTGTTTAAGTGATCTCGGGTTAGTACTTGAACGCGTAAGCATTGGTGTTGGCTTGATTGTATGTGGTTGATTTGAATGTAAATGGAATGTTGTCGAATTATGTAGAAAGGAGTTACTAACGTTAGAATGCATTTTGAATTGATTGTTGATGTTGTTATTATGATCGTTGGTATTGTTGTTGATGATTTGGCCGAGTTGAATTCTCGGGGTTATTGAATTTATAGGGAAAATGCTGCCCAAATTTCTATAGATAAAGTCAGAGCGTGGGAATGAATTTGTAAGTGCCTATAACTAATGTTAGTATCTAACGACGTTCTTTGTAGATCTTGGGAAGCCCGAGACTTAAGTTTGGATTAGCTTAGGAAGCGGACGAGGTATGTAAAGCTTAACCCTTCTTTCTTTTGGCATGTCTTAGACGTAAGTAAGATATGATACGTGCCTTGGGGTAACTCCATTCTTAAGATCCGAGCATGTATACGATTCTTATTTACTTCTTGATGCTAGCATTCTTAATATAGTCGTACTATGGTTCTTGTGTCTTTTGTATGATTGGAAAATAAATGTTGCATAAAAGCTTTTGTTCCTAAAGGAGTCTATGTTGAATACTGTCTCTAACGTTCATAGGCGGGCTCGGATTGGTTTGATACTTGTCCATGGTCCCCGAGACTTTCCTTTGTATGGTTCTAACGACTTTTTGAAAGAACTTACATGACTATCGTCTGAACCCCCGAGTGTTGATTACTTATTTATCTGTCGAGTCTGGACTGATGATTTATATGTATTTGGTTTTGATACGTATCGATGGTTCTAAGTTTTATTTGATATGTTCCCGAATGACGTTCGGACGAAACTTGATTTGACTATTGTCTTGGTTTTTAAATGATGGTTCGTTTTGATTATCCAATTGAGTCTTTGAAAATTTTTTAAACTAGATATAGTTTCTCACTACTCTGCTCGTGCATACTGTTATTACATCTTTCGCTGAGTCCCGGGCCGGTTATGTCATCGTGCGCACTATGCTATATTCCTAAGTATGATGTGTTACGAAGTATGATGTGTTACGAAGTATGATGTGTTCTGGAGTATGATATGTTACGGAGTTATGCAATATTCCGAAGTATGATGTGTTATGGCGCCAAAGACGGGGTGGCGACCATGTTCCGTCCGCCGAGTCCCATAATGGGCCGGATATGATACATGACATTGATATGTATAATTTGTGTTTCAAGAGTAAGCATTTTGGCATTCTGATTATTATATTTGTTTTCTGTACCTCTTATGTATGATTTGTATTTCAAATGCAAGCACTTTGGTATTCTGGTTATTAGGCTAACTTTCTGTACTCCTTACTTCGTTTATGACCCCGTTTTCATGTATTTCATGATTTGTATTTCAAATGCAAGCACTATGGTTTTGTGATTACTCCTAGAGGTCTGTAGACATGTGTGTGGGTTGTGAATAGTTACTGTTCGGCTATGTCTGTGTGATTTATGTTTTGGGCGGTCCCACTCGCCGTGGCAGCCTTGTCGGCTGCATGTATATATGTTTTGACATGTTGTGTATATTATGACAGCCTTGCCGGCTCTCGTGCGTATATATGTCTATATGCAACAGATCGAGACGACGTTTGACTTTTGTATATGTATAGGTTATTTGTATGCTAATTCGGGTTAATGGGTGTGTACGAGTGTCCAGTTCGGGCACTAGTTACGGCCTACGGGGTTGGGTCGTGACATGATGACTGCATGACAGCTTCTCTTCAGACAGGTATGGACATTTCACATCCAAGCGCATGCTTAGAATCTTGAGGAGCGTAGGTAGTAACGGAGAGTCGAGCGTGAGCATGATGGAGGTCAGTGTAAGAGAGCCAGATCTTCAGGATTTGCTAGTGAGTTCAGACGTGGTCAGAGGCAGCAGTTCTCTAGGCGTTCAGCCTATGTAGCGGCTAGTGCACCATCACAGTTTCTAGGACACAAGTTTGATAGACCCACTCATTTTGAGCCGGGCTAGAGTTCCAAGACTTCCAGCTCCCAGTTCAGGAGTAGTTCTAGTTAGATGAAGCCATCTCTACCGCGATGTACCCAGTGCAGTAAGTTACATGCGGGGCAGTGTCATTTAGGTTTAGATGTTTATTATGCCTGAGGTCGGCTAAGCCACATTATGTGAGTTTGTCCCTTGAGAGGCGGTGGAGGTATAGTTCAGCCGACAGGGTATGTAGCTGGATCTTCGACATCTGTACGCCCTCCTGGGCAGGGTTCTCAAACACCAGCCGGTCATGGTAGAGGCAAAGGTAGAGTTTCTAGTTCGAGGGGTCCTCAGAACCGCATTTATGCATTGGCTGGTCGACAGGATCTTAAGTCTTCACCTGATGTTATTACAGGTATACTATCAGTATCTTCTTATAATCTATATGCATTGATAGATCTAGGTTCTATATTGTCATATGTTACTCCTTTTATTGCTAGCCAGTTTGGGGTGAAATCCGAGTCAATAAACCTTTTAAGGTGTCTACACGTGTTGGTGATCCAGTAATAGCTAGACGGGTATACAAGAATTATGTAATTATAGTTTATAATCATCATACAGTAGAGGATTCGATTGAGTTAGACATGGTAGATGATACGCTGAAATTACACCTATTAAATGATGTAAAGTGGACGATGTCAAATATAGTAACCCAACTAGATTGGGGTCGAATCCCACAGGGAATATGGTGTGAAAAGGTTACTGAAATCGTAGAACAGTTTCTTTAGATCTAATGTCGTATTCTGTTGGTTTTGTAGAAGATTGGTTGTTCTATGACTAATGGATTTGGATTATAAAATATATGTCCCCCCTTTAGATAAGTGTATGCTATGGTGATTGATCATGATATACTTTTGATGGATCGTTATTGGAGTGCACTTAACCTCTACTAGAATCCCTAATGTTTCCCAACAGTTAAAGATTATTTCTCTTATGATTTTCCCAAATATAAAATAGTGTTTATAAAGAACGGTTAACTGTGCCAAGTAATTACTTCTTATTCCTAAGTGAATTTATTAAACAAGATCTAGAGCCTTGAGTTCTTGTTATTTATTCTTACCAAACCCTAAGCACTTTCCCAAGTCACATAAAGTTATGACTTTAATCAATGTTTGCAACCATTAATTATGAATGGAGAATGAAGAATAAATAAACCCTAACAATTCATTATACGTTTTTCAATCTCAATTCCCAATCACACAACACCCATCCTAGGGTTCACAACTTTATTAATTGATTTGGCTACTCATATTGAAGGAAGAACAAGAAGAGATAATTGAAATCATAACGCTTACTATTAATTGAATGGAATTGAAAGAAAGTAACTTGCAATTGTTTTGTTCTCCCCGAAAAGCTTCCAAAAAGTATAGAGTATTTAATGCTAAGGAATAAAACTGAAACCAGATGAATAATCATCTAAACAAACCCTACGATGGGTATTTATAATGGGCCAATTCGCTCCAAAGAAAAAAATAACATCTCTGGCCCGACAAAACTTTTCACGGATTGTGAAAATGTTTCTGCTCTCCGTGAAATCGATATTATTCTGGCCTCAGGATCATTTTGACTCTCCTTTTGACGGATCGTGAAATACTTTACGGTCCATGGAAAATGGCCGTAAATTTCCTTCTTCCAACATGAATCACTAGAACTATTCCACGGTCAGTTTCACGGTCCGTGGTTCTTCTCGTGGAATGGCTGCTTCAGTTTTTTCCACAATGAGTTGTCTTTTGGACCTTTTTATGCTAAATTTTCCCACTTCAGCCTCTGAAACATGATAAAAACACGTAAAAATGACACTAACATGTTTGAAAAACAAGTAAAACTCTTTGTTAACGGC